>NW_004797507.1:969502-977229 GCF_000002075.1 Aplysia californica
CCCCCCCGGGAGCGGTGCCACTGACTAAAGTGTCTTTAGGCCATTCTCAAAGGGGGGACATTTCTCGTTCTAATGCACAGTAGAATTGTAAATGGGCTGATCCAATAATGTTATTCTCATAACTGAGCCTGAACTTCAACAGGGAACTGCTGCTTTTTCCCCCTAATTCCCTACTGTCGTCATTTTCCTCTACTTCTTTTGTATGTTTGTCACTCTTGTGACCCTCTATTTCCGGGGTGCCTTGATAGTCGAAGCAGACTTTGTGCTGTTGAAGCTAGAGAGGTGAGCAGAGTAAGTCTCATTCCCTGTAAGGACTTCTCTGTTGACATCCACCCCTTGGAGCAGTTATGCAGTTGCGAGCGCTGTAAAACCTCTACTAAAACTAAAACAAACGTTTCGTGTGTATCTCGTCCACAGGGTCACCCTCCGCTTCAATGGTAACAACATTGAGATCGACAGCTCTGGTGCGGAGTATGACGACTTTTTGTCACGGCTATCAGGTGAGTGATTTTGTACAGGGAGTCGGGGAGAGAGAGAGAGAGAGAGAGAGAGAGAGAGAGAGAGAGAGAGAGAGAAAGTGGCCTCAGGATGACAAACAGCATGTCTTCCCACTGTTCTGTACATACTGTGCACTAAAGCCTCCATTGATCAACCCGACCCAACACCATCTTATCCAATCTGACCCGACCCAACCCAACCAAACCCAACCCAACCCTACCCAACCCAACCCTACCCAACCCTACACAACTCAAACCAACCCAACCCAACCCAACCCTACCCAACTCAAACCAACCCAACCTAACCCAACCCAATCCGACCCTACCCAACCAAACAAATGCTAACCCAACATAACCCAACCTAACCTAACCCAGCCCTACCCGACCCAATACAATCCAATCCTACTCTACCCAACCAAACATAACCCAACCTAACCTAACCCAGCCCTACCCGACCCAATCCAATCCAATCCTACTCTACCCAACCCCGTCCAATGCCAAACCAACCCAACATGACACTACTGAACACAATCTGATCCAAACCAAACCAATGCCAAATCGACACTCCCAGTCCAACCCAACCCAAAGACAAATCTGACCCTATTCAAACCAATCCAACTTGATTTGACCTGACCCAACCCACCCCAACCCAACCCAACCCAACCCAACCCTACCAGACCCAATCCAACCTCACACAACCCAACCCAAACTAACACAAACCAAACCAAACCAAACCAATCCTATCTGACCCAATCCAACCCAACCCAACCCAATACCAGACCAAATCCAACCCAACCCGACCCTCCCAACGAGCATCCTCCAGCATCACCTGTATCGATGCTGCGCAGCGTGCTAGCCTCCAGCTTGAGCTGTGGTCGTTGCCCATCTCTCTGATTGGCCGCCGCTGAGGGAGACGGGGGCTGAGGAGAGTGGACCTGAGCTGTGTGGGACCGGGGCGAGTGAGCCACGGGGCTCAGCAGAGGCCGGTCCGTCACCGGTGGGTGGGATGAGGCCGCGGAGTCATCCTGGTTCTCTCGGGCTGTTTCCCGGATAGTGTCTAGACCTGAAGGACAGACGATACTGTGGTCTATTTGGTTGTTTTTGGTTGTGGCAGGGGGTAAGGCCTAGCCTATTATTGTATTGTTTGGCTGAAAGTGTGACAGTGAGTAAAGTGTGAGTCTAGGTTCAGTTGTATTGTTTCGTGCAAGTGTATAAAAGCAGTCTGGATTACTACAGGTCAGACTTGAGAGGGGAGAGCTGTAGCAAGAGGAGGCCGGCTGAGATTTCGGGAGGAGAAAAGTCTAGTTAGAGCCTGTGTTTATTTCTGTGTTGTGTGTGAGATTCCAACACATCGGGGCCCCATCGCTGAGGAAAGGATCACCATCCGGAGAGAAACAGGTTTGACTAACCCCTGTTGTAAACGCAGGCAAACAAAAGGTTAGTGTTTTATGTTCAAGTAACAACAAAGACGAAAAAAGCGTCTCCTGCAACATCTGCAAAAGCATGATAATAGTTGAGGAGTTTTCAACTTCAAACCTCTAAAAGCATTTGAAGGGAAAACACCCAAATGAAATTGCAAGCAGGTAGAGCAGTACAGAAACACCACAATATGATAATTGAATTGTCGGGTACCCGACGGGTACTCTGGGTTTTTTTTTCATTACCCAGGTATCAAATTACTTGTATAATCCCAGCCCTAAAGAGCAGGTTCAAGTGTACAATAGTACAATGTAGCTCAGTTACTGAGCAGGTCCCATGTGCAATAGTACAATGTAGTACAGTTATTGAGCAGGTTCAGCACCTTTTAAGGACCCCTGAGCAAGTGTTGAGTTCCTGCGGGCTGTCAACATTGCTGACCGTTTATGATGCCAGAGCGCCAGAAGAGAGAGACCGAGAGAGAGAGAGAGAGAGAGAGAGAGAGAGAGAGAGAGAGAGAGAGAGAGTGAGAGAGAGAGAGAGAGACAAAGAGATAGAAATCTGTGCAATGTACCTTAGTTATTGAGCAGGTTCAACTGTGCTATGTAACTCAGTTATTCTCCACACTCAGTTGGAAGTGGTCTTTTGAACAGGTGGTTGTTTTGTACTGGTGGCCATTAGAGCAGGTTCAAGTGTACATTAGTCCTACAATGTAGCTCAGTTACTGAGCAGGTCCCTTGTGCAATAGTACAAGGTAGCTGCTCAGTTACTGAACAGGCTCAGGGGTAAAACACAATTCAGTAATTCCCAATACTGACCTTGTTCCTCCGAGGTCACAGGCCTCTGTGCGTCCAGCGGCGACAGCGTGTTGGCCCGTACGGCACGACCAGGCGAGGAGAGCAGCGTGTCTTCCCTGTGCTCCCTGGACGGAGGCTGAGCCTTCTCCGACGTGTTCACCGTTAAGTAGGTTGGGTCGCGGGACATGTCCTTGAACTCTCGCAGCTGCGGCGCACTCTTGGTGGGCGACTGGAAGTTGGCGGGCGTCCCGGCGGGGGCCATAGGCACGTGGGTGGACAAGGCAGGGGACACGCAGTGGATGGCTATCTCGTCCAGCTGAAAAACAACATACTCTTTATAACCACCTTCCATATAACGACATTCTCTGTATAGTGTGTGGTCCATTTGGTTGTTTAATTTGCAATCTGGCGGGTTGGTCAGTGGCAGGGGGTTAGGCCTAGCCTATTGTATTGTTTGGCTGAAGGTGAAAGTGTGTAAAGCAGAGAGAGTGAGTGAGTAAAGTGAGAGTCTCAGTTCAGTTGTATTGTTTCGTGCAAGTGTATAAAAGCAGTCTGGATTACTACAGGTCAGACTTGAGAAGGGAGAGCTGTAGCAAGGCAGAGGAGGCCTGCTGAGATTTCGGGAGGAGAAAAGTCTAGTTAGAGCCTGTGTTTATTTCTGTGTTGTGTGTGAGATTCCAACGTATCGGGGCCTCATCGCTGAGGAAAGGATCACCATCCGGAGAGAAACAGGTTTGACTAACCCCTGTTGTAAACGCAGGCAAACAAAAGGTTAGTGCTTAAAACTATTTTATGTTCAAGTAACAGCATAGCGACATGGAGCTCAGTTCCCAATTTTCTCCTTATATATATATATATATATATATATATATATATATATATATATATATATATATATATATATATATATATATATATATCTATAGTAATTTTTGGTTGTCTCACTGTAACGACAACTCTCTATAACAACCTTTGATATAACGAGAATTAAAGGGTCTTGAACATCTAGCTCTCACTGGCAAAATTGAGGGCAAGCGAGGCAGGGGTAGGCCCAGAACAACATACTTAGGGAACCTAAACAAATGGGTAACAGGGAAAGATCAGGGAAACGTAGCTTTTCTGAGAGCATCCGAGCAAAGGAATGAATGGAAAATCATGATCACCGATGTCTGTTGCAGATCTGGCACTGGATGATGATGATGATTCCCCCTCAGGGCAGGGCTACTGACTGAAGTGTCTTTAGGCCATTCCCAAAAGGGGGATATTAACACGTTCTCATGCACAGTAGAATGGTAAATGGGCTGATTCATCAGTGTCATATTCATACTGTGCCGGAACAACATAGAAGGGGGGAACTGCTGCTTTTTCTTTCCTCATCTTTACTATCGTAATTTTTTTCCTCCACTTCTTTTGTATGTTTGTCACTCTCTTGTGAACTGCTATTTCCGGGGTGCCTTGATAGTCGAAGCAGACTTTGTGCTGTTGAGGCTAGAGAGGTGAGCAGAGTAAGCCTAATTCCCTGTTTGGACATCTCTGTTCACATCCACCTCTTGGTACTCATAATATGACCTTATGTAGTTGCGAGCGCCTTAAAACCTTACTAAAACAAACAAAAGAATGTATTTTTCAGCAAATTTTCGTCACACAAAAAAACAACAACAGGGCACCTGTGTCCTTGGTCCAGTGGAGGACAGGTTGACCTTGATTGTGGTGGTACCGTTCTCGGAGTAGCCCTCGCTGATGGAGCTCCTGTGACTGGACGGGGCGGAGATCACGGGTCCTGGCAGTCGGGAAAGGAAAGTTTACTTGTGAAAAGAAATTATATATATGTGTGAAGCTTGTGAACAAAATAAGTTACTTCTTGGATTGAAGCCCTATGAAAAAATATACATCACGCTTTTAGGTGAAGTTTTTACAATTCATAAGCGTGAAGTAATAAAAGGCATGTTATATATAATTATAAGGAAAATAGCATCAATAGAAAATCTACAAATTTGACCCTAGTGTCGATTTTTGGCCAATATCTCTATTTGCGCATTGCGAGAAGCAACTCATTTTGTCAGCATGCCTCATACATATGCAGATTTTTAGTAAAAACACAATGCATTGTCTACGTGTTGCTATTTGTATTTGTAAAGCGCACAGAGCCTGCATTCTTGAATTGGAGTAGAGTGCTGTACATAAATGTCACATATCATTATTGATTGAGTTATCAAGGAACACATATACCTGACACGGCATCGGTGGCCTAGTGGTTAGGCTCTCGGACTCGCAACCGTAAGGTCGTGGGTTCGAATCCCGTCAGGGGCCCGACGTTGTGTCCTTGGGAAAGGCACTTTACACGAATTTTCCTCACTTCACCCAGGTGAAAATGGGTACCCAGCTATAGACAGTGAAAGATCTTGTCAGTTTGATAGTGTTTGAGCGCGTGAAATCCGCAGCTTGCACTGTATGCTTCCCGGGAAGCTGAGAATGTTTCGGAGTGTTCTATGGTCTGCTGGGGTAATAATATAGTGTAAAGCGCATAGAGCCTGCTGTTGAGCGGGGATATGCGCTATACAAATGCTATCTATTATTATTATTATTACTTAATATATAGAAGTACAAAGTGAATCTGTAGGAAAAATAGGGCCTACATCCTAAAATAGCTGACCTAAGGAGAAGTCAAGATCCTGCCTCTTGTAAGAGAAGGGTCTCGTCGTCTTCACTCCACTGGGAAGCTCCGGCAGGCCGAGGGAGATGGCAGGAAGTTTGAATCGGTGGTACGGGGCCAGGTCGGCAGAGTTGTACATGTCCCTCCCGCCTAGGGGAAAAAAAAATTCAGCACCAGCGAGCTGTGAGTGAGCAATGTTGAATAATTTAGGTGGAGGGTGGGGATGTGTGTGTGTGTGTGTTTGTGTTTGTGTGTACGTCTGTGTGGGTGTGAGTGCGTGTGTGGGCACGTGCACGTGCACATGTGTGTGTGTGTGTGTGTGTGTGTGTGTGTGTGTGTATGTGTGTAGGGATGTGAGAGTGGGGAAGTGTGTGTGTGTGTGTGTGTGTATTGTATCCAACACACAGCATTTACACTAAATGTGACATAATGTAACCCAAAATCACATTTGACAAATGTAACCTAAAGCACTAGATAGCACAACAAAAAGTAACCTTAACAGCCCGGCTATCGTACCTGACAGCGGAATAAGCGGCCGCCGTCTGTTCGGGAAGTCGTCCAGAGACTCGATGTCACTCGGCGCGCCGGTGCTCTGCGGCGGGGTCTGGGGCTGGTGCGCTGCGGCTTCGTCCAGTTGGAACACGGGCTGTCCCTGCGACAGGTGGAAAGAGCTCTGTGTCTGCTCCGTGTGTAGCTGCATGGGCCGCTGCTGCAGGAGTTCTCGCGCGCTGAGAGCCATTTGAGCACGCTCATCGCGAGCAACACATTCCTGGACGATTCGGTGGAGTTTTCCTTTTGATGTGAAATCACTGATGGGAAAGTAGCAGAAAAAGATAAATATATAAATAAATAAATAAATTTTTTTAAAATAATGATAATAATAAATAAATAAATAAATACATTTTAAAAATAAATAAATAAATAAGTAAGTAAATAAATAAATAAATAAATAAGTTATTATTGATTATTTATTCATATCAATCATTCATTGAGAAGTATAAAAAAGACATCAAATAGATAAATAAATATTTATCATGTATTCAAATCACCGATTAGAAATATTATTTTTAAAAATGAGATTTAAATTATTCAAATTATTTGGGTATAATTGTCAGTTGCACAATGCATGAAGTACAGGTAATTTTTCCAAAATGACACAAGCGTTAATAATAGATTGCACAGTATATTTTCATACAAAGATGTTTAGCAGTTATCTTTTAGAACATTTTTCTTCTTTTTCATTCAGCAAAATTGTTCAACCAGTGCGCGCGCACGCACACACACACATTTAGCTTACCTTCGTTTTGTGCGCTCAAGAACTTTAAGCAGTGTCTCCCTTGGCAAAGACAAGAGTTCGTTGATTCTATTTATTTTGAAAAGAAGAAAATAGAGAAATTAATTTGGCTTCAAATTTTTACACAGGATTTTTTAAAATGCTAGCAGATATAACTGTTGTTTCCTTCTTAATTAAGTCAGAAGTAATGAACATTGATATATCGAGCACTTCAGGTAGGAACCAAATTAAAGCATACAAATACTGTAGGCTACATAGCAATATCTGAGAAAATAATGGAATTGTAATATCATTTAAACCCCCAAATATGTGTGAAGATGATAGTTTCATTTACTTTATTCTAACTTTATTCAAATGACTGACTTTCTAAAATCCATAAACCAGCAAGTAACAGCTCTTTTATCATATATAGCGGCGATATATCGTCTGCCTTTAGGTATACAGAAAATTTGACTAAAGCAAAATGATACTCCAATCTAAAAATCTTGCTATGTTAATTCTGCTTGGGTTAACAGAAAGGCATTGACAAGATCATGCCCATATAATATAAATATATGATGTCTGTGAACAAAAAACAAAGTAATACTACACTGACATATACTGCATACAGTATAACACAAATAGCACGAATTCGCCAGGACCAACCTCGGTAGTTCGAGGGATCCGTATTTCGAGGGATATCTTACAAAGATAAAGAAGTAAATAAAGCGGGGCCGCATGCAGGCACAGTTCGACGAATGCGTGATTTCAAGTCTTCTGTGTTCGACCTGTCCATGTGGTACAGTATTCTTTGAAAACATTGTCAACTTGTTGGGACTCATTCATCGCTAGCTGCCATTTCACAGGCACTCAAACACTAATGAAGTGGACAAGATCTTTCACTGTCTCAGTTGGTACCCATTCACAAATGAGCAACATGAGAAAATCCGTGTATGAAGAGAGTGAGAGAGAGAGATGTTTTAAACTTATTGAAGATATTTTATTAGTTGATATCCTTTAAAAAATGGAAGGGCATTTCACTTTTTAGATTTAATGTATTTTGTCATTTAGCCTTTTATACACGTTCATGA
>NW_004797507.1:978002-1005527 GCF_000002075.1 Aplysia californica
CCTCCCCAACATCAACACAATTTAGGTCATTTAGGGGACAGGCTGCTTACTTAAGGACTGCGTGACAAGGTCAACATAGTCTAAGAGGGACATTCATTCGTCCCAAATGGGACTCAAACTCTCATCTGCTACTTCTAATGTTGAAGTGCTTAACTGCAACACCACGGACGCCAATATTCAAGTAATACCATAACCAATTTTTATCTAAAAAAGGGAGAAAAAAGCAAAAGCAAAAAAAAAAAAGACTAACAGCAAAGAAGCATGGATACCACATCTATATGCCTTTTCATTTGTTTTTAAAACAGCATTATCAGAATTTTCAAGCAGACATTAAGAGGTAATAAACATTTTTTTAAAAATCCGCTATTCTGATTGAAAATTAACTCTTTAAAGGTTATGAATAAGACATTATAAGCTTGCCAAAAGACAAAAAGAAAGACCGACAACAAATAGGAACTTTCTATTGAAAATTAAAACCATCAGCAATTGTGAAAAGGGCTGATAAAATGAATAAATTCCTTCTCTCAATCCACAAAAAATGAGATATTGGCCAAAAATCGATGCTAGGGTCAAATTTGTACATTTCCTATTGATGCCCTATTCTTTAAGTATAACATGCCTTTTATTATTTCATACTTATAAACTGTAAAAACTTCACCCATAAGCAAAACGTATCGATTTCCATAGGGCCCGAATCCGAGAAGTAACTCATTTTGTCAGCACACTTCACAATTTTTAAAAACCCCAAAAGACTCAAGGCAAAAACTTCCAGTACCAAAACATAAAGCAGCATCTCCATTAAAAACCTTAAAAATGGTTCAAGAAAACAAACTTTCTGCAACGATCTGTTGTGAAAGCTGCCTCAGATCTATAGCTCAAGGAAAAGCTTAAGACTACCCTCAACTAGCATTGCTCTACACTCTACACTCTACATGTCTACAGGAAAGAACTTGGCCGTTTCAGAACCTGTATTTGTTCACCGACTGCATCATGATGTCTTTGCTGTAACTGGGAGAGCTTCTTATATCACATGGACAGAGATAAAACGGCAGTATTAGTTAGAGCAAATATGTTCCAAAAAACAACCCAATTATGATGTAAACTAAAATGCTATGTTTGGTCAACCCTTCTATATATGGCTGTAAATGCTGGACATCACCAAGGACAGTGAAAATAAAATAGAAGCAACAGAAATGTGGTTTCTTAGGACACTGCTGAGAATATCGTGGAAGGAAAAGAAATCAAATGAGGTAGTGCTTGATGAAGCCCATGTGGGACGCTCACTGTTACAAACAATCATGAAACGACAAATGCAGTTCTTGGGACACCTCAATAGACATAAGGGTCTTGAACATCTAGCTCTCACTGGCAATATCGAGGGCAAGTGAGGCAGGAGTAGGCCCAGAACAACCTACTTAGGGAACCTAAACAAATGGGTAACATGGAAAGATCAGGAAAACATAGCTTTTTTAAGAGCATCTGAGCAAAGGAATGAAAGGAGAACCATGATTGCCAATGTAAGCCACAGACCTGGCACTGGAAGATGATGATGATATAAACTGTTCTACAAAGGCGAAACAAGTCCTCCGAATTTACTCCTATCAGGAAAACACCAATGACAATATATTGTCAGTGAGCCATTCAGATGTAGTAAGCCAAACATTGTTAACACTTTTTTTTTTCATTGTACCGGTAGTTTCTTAATCTGCAATATCTGTTGCATGTGCTAGAGAAATATTTTGTTGGAATTCCCGTTCTAAATGATGAAAAAAGTCAGAAAAGATATAGGCCCTATAAGCACCACAAGTATGAAAAAACAGTTGTTGTTTTTTTCTCTCTCCAAAACAAATATTTGCTTTGTGGCCTTAAAATAATTAAACAGCTTGCTGACATTCTGTGCTGAAATATCAACCAGAGAAAAACATGTATAAACTTAGTTATACAATTTAATTTTTGGTATGCACAAATATTTTGACAAGCAGTGCAAAGCGTTCATCCCCCTTCCCACTCCCCACCACCCTTCCCCCACCTGAATGTACCCCCCCCCCAAAAAAAAACTACCTCTTTAGCTAAACAACACTTTGGCCTCTTTCAGGAAACAATTTCTATTTAGTTACATTTACAGAAGCCAGTCCCTGTTCAACACTCTGAGAAAAATCTAAAATGTAAAGCATGAACGGAATGGGAGGTTTGGAAAACATTTAGGTAAAACTTTGAGAGCCAAGTAACTCCCAGAATTCCCGATTTATAGAAACGCATATAAACACAGCAGCTTGTCCAACTCATCACAACACCAACGCATACAGTAGTGATAAGAGAGATTACAACCAAACCTACTCTTACCACCATCTGTCCAAGACAAGTAATCTGAACAAACAACCACTCCCTACTTCCCCTCCGACCTGAGTTTATAAAAAATCCAAAATAACACTGCCCACAACATCCATCTGTCTAATACCCAGTGCCCATTGGCACGATCGGTTTGGTTCTGTTCGGTTTGGTTTGGTAGGCAGGGCTAGCCAGATTGAGGGCGCAAAGCGACCATCATGGCACAAACCGATCGCCCGACTTGCCACCTCAAAAACAAATCGCAACCTCTGTACTTTCTTGTCGTATCTCCATTTTTAAATAACAGTAAAAACAGTTTATAACAAAGAGTGAGCTAAAGAAGAAGTCACATTTTCACTGTAAAAAAAAAAATGGAGATACGACAAGAAAGCACTGAGGTCGCAAAATGCTTTTGTTCTCTGGCCACAGGTCAGACAATCAGTTTGTACTAGAGGACCGATCCCCCAATTGGCCCTGAGTATTAGACAAGCACTTTTTTGCTCGACAAGGGTGGTCGTCTTGGATAATTCTGCCTGCGCTTCCTCCAACTTACCCCTCAGAATCGATGCTGATATCCGCAGATGTCGTTCCTTGAGGAGCCTTCAGGTAGTGTAACGGCTTCATGGGAGGGGACTTGCTGCGCAGTTGTCTTTTCTAGGGAACATAATAATATTACACATTTATATATATGGCTCTTTTCCTCTATGCAGACGGTCAATTTAGCTTAAGATGATCTCAAGGTTGTCTTCATGCAGCTTCTTTTCGGCACCGAAATATCACATACAAAGAAAGTTAACAGGAGAGATCAGGACAATAGATGTTAGATAGGAGAGAAAGAGCAAACTACATCAGAGGCCCCATCAACCTCCCATCTGGTCCATGGATATGATCTAAATTTCAATTTACTGATAAGAAGTAGGACAAGGAATAGATTGGATCAGGGGAATAAACAATTATTTTTTCCACTTCTGCAGCACCACGACTGGTGTTCACCCTTCAAATAATCAAGCCTGCAATAAATTTTACTGTTTTATTTACATCCCAATCAACACAATTTAGTTCATTCAGAAGGCTAGCTAATTCAGAGCTGTCTGTCAGGGCCAACTAGGGCTAAATAGGACACAACATCCCAGCAGACAGATGGGGAGACTGAAATAACTTCTCCAAGCAAGGACTGAACTCACAACTTCTATGTGCAGCAGCAAAGAGCCTAACAATAACACCACAAATTATACTGGTACTTATTCAATTGTAGCCTGGATTGATAACAACATCCATTTGTAGTAGAGAGCTGAATGAAAGAATACTTCCACCACAGCGAAATAGCAGATACAGCTGATAATCCATAATCTTCCAACCTAGAACACAACATGTACCCCTCAATCAACATCTCAACCGAATTGGCGTAAAGCAGTCTCCTGCCTACCCACTATGTGACTACCCCTCAGAGACAGTGGAATATCATCTGTTCTTCTGTAGAAAACTAACCCGATTTGAGGGGATGTTTTCTTCCCAAGCTACCCCACACATCTAACTGCCTTTACTCCTCAAGACAACAATTAGAACAGACATGCAGCTATCATGGATAGGCATCATGCAGAAGAGTTAATGCTCAGATGCAACTGGATCGTTAACAACAACAATAGCAGCTGATCCTGTCCATGAACACCACTCATTGTTGAGGGGAAAAATGATGGTAATCTCAGACAAGTCTCTGCCTCAGAATTACAAAGTTCTACCTGAAATTTTTGGTAGTTTTGAGTTACCTATAAGATCATGAGGTCAGAAACCAAATGATCTATCTACTCCTTCAAAATCGTAAGAATATTCAGAGTTGTCTTCAAGATATGCAAACAATTGCATTCGAAAAAGCTTTACCATGTTGTGAAACTCAAAAATTTTTACGTCGAATTTCTCAAAACTAGGTACTGATAGAACGAGATAGAATACATAGGAGACAAAAAATAAACAAGGCATACCTTGAGTACTGGAAATTCATCAAACTGAAAAAACAACAACAAAAAAACAAATGAGATATGCAATATTTACTGTAAAATCTGAAACACAAAATGTGTAATTTTATTATATTACAAATTTTTCCCCATCGTAAAAAGTCCTCCAAAAAGACTTTTACAGAAATCAATAGATAGATACACATTTCAAGTTCACAGAATTTTCCCACTCTACATTTTGTGTGACATTATCCTTCTTTTCGGATGTTATCTTTTTGCAGTCAGTTGCATTTCCATTAATGAATGATACATCAATACTATCTACAATCGATAGGTTCTTATGGAATTCAGATTAAATAGGTGCATTTATAAACTCTTGGGTACAGTACACTTACTGTGCTTCATTCTGAAACTAAGCTGAATTTTAAAAAATCAAATCTGAATTTTCTTATCAAAGCCGTTGTTTATATAATTCAGGAGAACGCCCATATTAATTTCATTTAAAAAAGAAAGACAGAGTGTTAAACAGACAGATAGACAGGCAGGTAGGCAGACAGACAGACAGACGGACAGACAGACAGACAGACAGACAGACAGACAGACAGACAGACAGACAGACAGACAAACAGGCAGGCAGGCAGACAGAGACAGAGAAAATCAAACACAAATATATAAAAAAAAGACAGAAGGTGATATTCAGAGAAAGAAAAAAGACAGGGTCCAACGAAATACTTTGAAAGAAAAAACAACAATTTCTTCTGCCTTGACAAAGGCTTACTATCACCGACAAACAAGGTTTTCCCTTACTAAGACAGTTTCCTCGCGTTGATGCTCCACCTCTGGGGGCACCATTGTTGAGGTCAGATCTTTCATGAGTACGGGATGATTTGTCTTTCCGAGAGAACCTCTTGCCCTACCAATCCAAAGCAGAAGTTATGACACATTAAGGGGGGGGGGGGGGGGGTGTAACTGAAGGCTATCTCGCTTATTAGTGAATAAAATGTTACCAAATTTCACACATATAACAAGCATAGTAAGGAGTCTTAAAATCCTCAATCAAATTTGAGAAAAAAAATTGCTTCCATGGATACGCCGGCCATATTGGATTTTGTTGACATGTCTTACGTAATTAATACCGCACTTATTTTTCAAGGAAACAAATTGTTTTTTTGCATTCATCTTGGCAAACAATACATCTACAAATTTGAGAACTGACTTTCTATTGAACGTACTAGAACATTTTTAATGAATTTTTTCCAGAGGTAGTATTCAAATCTGCAAAAAAATCTGTGAAAATCCACACTCCAAACACTGCTAACAAAAAACTGTTCCATGTATCAAAAATTCATCACACAAATTTTAGTATTACATCATTGTTAAAACCTACTGGTAAATAGCAAAATAGCTCATTGTCTTATAATGTTTTTCAAAGTTTAAGTATGTACTAATTTCTAGATGTTTAAGGCACGACCGAGCACTGACATTTTTTTAACATGTTGTTGTTGTTGTTGTTTTCAAATCCCTTTAGCTGTGAGCATTTCGCTCTTGGCAGCGCAATGCCTCCCTCAAGTAACCACATGTCCTTGTCATCCGGTCAACGCCAGAGTAGAGCAGGCTTTGTAAGTCTGTATGTGTGTGTAGGAGCTTGCGTCGAAGAACTGCTAGGTTTGGGCAGTGAAGGAGAAGATGTTCAACGGTCTCCCCGTGGTAGTCACAGTGTCTACAATGGGGTTTCCACATGGGGTTGATTCTGTTTATGTGCTTGTTGGTGTGTAAGTGTCCTGCGCGGGCTCTGTAGAGCAATGTCTGATCGGCTCTACATAAAAGATTCCATTTTTTTAACATAAATTTTCCACCACCAAATTGCTTCGACACATAGGGGTAAAGGTGAAGTCAAGTCCTGAAGAGCTAACAAAGAGTTAAAGTATCTTTACACAAAAGTTGACAAAGGAACAGCATTGCTGAGAAAATACTCCGTCTTTCAGCCAAACCCCTAATCTTATGGTAGGAAAGATCTACACCAAGCTTTCTCGGACAAGGGCGAAAAATTTCAGAGGTCCGTTGCCCACTTTAAAGATCCCTTGGTGGTCCAAAATCAATAAGAGTAGGCTTTAGCCACCACCAAAGCAAAATTCAAAATTTCCTACCGACTGAAAATGTTTAATGTGTCCCACATGCTCATATGACCTTATGCAGTTGCAAGCACAGTAAAACACTTACCAAAATAACATTTTTTTAGAAAAGAGAAAATACTGTACCTGTGAGAGAGCTTGGACTGATGAGGGTTCGGCATCCACACGTAGTAAGGCCGAGTGACAAAAGTCTCCTCCCACTGACCAGCCAAATCCTCTCGGTCAAACACCTCCTGTACCTCTACCAGTCGCAGTCTCGGGTTTCTTTTGTGGAATCCCCTGGTCCTGGGCAGACTTGTCTTGGTGTTGTGAGGAACGCCTAGCTTCAGTCTGGGGAGAAAGTCACAGGAAATCAGAGGGTTTATACAATACAAAGTGCAGCCTCTCTATAACGACATCGTCGGGACCAGACAAAAAATGTCGCTAAAATGAGTTGTCGTTATAGAGAGGCAACCAAAAATTACTAGTGATATAAAAAGAAAAAATCGGGACTTAGGGATTATGTTGCTAAACAGAGGATGTCGTTATATGGAAGGTCGTTAAAGAGAGGCGGCTCTGTATCTGCTTCCTTTAATTATATTGTAATTTAATTGTAATTATAATTGTCTTGATTTTCGCAAGTTGAGATTGATTGAAGAAAATTTAAGATTGAAAAAGAAGTAACGGAGAACAACATTCCCTAGAGATGAAAAGTAGAAAGATTGTAAATCATTCAATATAATCGGATTATTCCACAAAGACTGCCTTGATTTTTTAAAAATGAAATAGACATCTGTGAAAAAGATACGTTTTACAGAACATTTCTACAAACTTTACTGCGTAAGAAATGCTGCTGATTCAGCAGACATTAACCACATTGTATTTTGATTTCATTCTCCAACATGGGCCACCTTAGACAGGAAACTTTTGTCTGCAAAAGGAGGGTTTTGGAGCAAAGGCATCCAGCGTAACTGTACAGTCGTGACCATTTGCAAACCCATCGAAATGTGACTTTGTATCTTTTACACCTAAGTCCCCGTTTTGCATCAGTGCCTCCCTTCCTTGCACTTATTTAACTTCCATTTGCATTAAAACTGAAGTCGTAACCCCTCCATGATGCATGGTTTCTTCCAACTTTTACTGCACCCAATTTTTGCTAGCTAGAGCGTCAAAAAGCTATTGTAGGGCAAATATAAAATCCCGTACGGTGTACGGAGTAAGGTCCATGCGATTGCCATAATTGGCTGATTTTAGGACGTATATTGTACAGGAGGACAGCATCTGGTCACACAGTGTTGGACGTATGGTTCACTGGAGCTGTGACGAAGTGGTTAAGAGGGAAACGGAACATTCAAGTGGATCATTTAAATGTCAAGAAAATCAGTATTAGGTGGAAAGGAAAGGGGGGAAGGGGATTGAGCAGTGGCAGGGTGGGTGGGGGGTGGGGGGGAGGGGGGAGGAGGAAGCAGAACTCAAGCATCAAGGGGGGGAGCAGGACTCAGAAGACGCCTATGTGAACTTATACCCAGTATCCAGAGACTTGACGCTCCTAGTGGCTGAGTGGAGTGGCGTGTCCCACTGGTGCGACGGCCGTCCTCCGGTTGACAGAGGGTAGCGGTCACTTCCACTGTCTCCATACTCGGACAGTAAATTGCAAACACTTTGAGTTGGTAAGCCTGGGAAGACAAAAATTTCAGTCAAAAACATATTTCAAAGAAATGCAAAGATACTAAATAAAGTTTCTGTTCAAAGAATTTTTTTTAAAAAGATAAAAAATATTTTGTAGGAAAAAGTATAAAGAGCTGTCAATTACAGGACAAATTATAAGACGGACGACACATATTTGTAAAACAATTATCAAACTACCTGTATTTATCAATTAATCACAAAGACAACAAAAAAGAACAAAGCTACAAGATCAAATAGAGAAACTCAGTGAAACGAGAAATGAAACAAAACCAAAAAAATTGTTGTTTCACCATGCTACGAACAAAATTCTAAAATGAGCATTCGACTATAAAAATTTAAAAAATACTAAAGTAGGATTGTAAGAAGAAATTTATTGATAACAAACACAGCCTCACTAACAACTCACAAATTTCATCATCAGAGGAATCGGAGTCTAATTGTATAGGGGGCAAAACTCGAGGAATTCCTTTTTCTTGGCGCTGTTGGGAGGCCCAACAACTTGGATGCTGACAAAGAGATCCACAGGATGTTTCGTCCAAACACTTCTGCATAATTGCAAAGAGAGAAGAAGGGGTTGTGCCACCTCAAGATTTCAGATCCATCCGAATGCTAGCCAAGTTTATCTGAAAGAAAAACATCATAACATTAAAATTTATTCTTTTATGTTTTATTAATTTCAATTTTTATTATTACATTCCCTTCTTGAAATATTCTTTCTTTAAAAAAAAATGTTATAGATTTAAAAGTGAATGTCAGCAAAATCAAATACAAGTAGCAAACTTATTTTGAACATGAAATCATTTTGAAACACTATATTTGTCCACATTTCTTCATGATACTGGGAAATGAAAAGTCAACAATACAGTCATATAAAATAAGATTTTCATAGTGCCTATTTAGTGACATATTTTTCCAGCTACTTAATATGTCAGGCATACAGCATGACCATTGTATCAACAGCAGTAGCAGGTCATATGGAATCTATATATAAATACTATAATATCACTTCTACATAAACCCAGGTACTGTTAAACAAAATAAACGCCATCAAATTTAACCCAGATGATTCAAGCACCCACCTGAGTATAACTACCGTTAACGTTCTAAGCAAATAAACGCACACTGGAGTGTAAAACCACATCTGACAGTCCACACAAAGCTCAGGTCCCATAAATAATAACATAATGATGTTTATCTATTTAATTCTGGCTTCATTGCTGTATAGCCTATATGATTCATTATGATCCATTATTATACAAGCTGCTCTTGTAACATCTAAATACTTTTGTTTGTCTTTCACAAGTTGTTAATTTTGATATCACTACAGTTGCAGCTGTCCGGACTCCTTCTACCTGTATATATAGTAACCTTAGTTAAGCTACAAAGTCTAACCTACTAATAAAACAGACTTGAACTTTACAATTACTATATTCACTAGGCCTACTTATATCTACTACAGTAGTAGTAGCTCAGATCTCGAGTAGTATAGGCAGGAGCAACAGCAAAAGTAGTAGCAGCAGCAGCAGGAGGACTTCCATAACGAACGACCACCATGAGACAGAGCAGAATTGAGGGCTGGGGGAAGGGGTAGATCTAGGGGTAGGGGTAGAGGTAGGGTTAGGGTTAGGGTTAGGGTTAAGGTTAGGCCTGATCTAATTCTTTATTGTGTTTGATGGGGTGGTCGCTCGTTACAGAAATCCTTCTGCGGCAGCAGCAGCAGCAGTAGTAGTAGTAGTAGTAGTAGTAGTAGTAGTAGTAGTAGTAGTAGCAGTAGTAGTAGTAGTAGTAGTAGTAGTAGTAGTAGTAGTAGTAGTAGTAGTAGTAGTAGTGGCGGTGTATAGCCTTGACTTGACAGTATTCCATAATAATAATATAATAATTAATATTTTATATTTAATATTGAGCCAGCCAGCCAGCCCCAGCCTTAGCATCGGCACAACCGGGGGGAGGGGGAGACTGAACGATACCATTGAAAAACAGTCTTTTTACATTTAATCTCCAATAATTGAAGCAGGCAGAAACCATCCAACGACAGTCCTCGTTCGAGGAACGGTCTCGTATCCTTCCTAATTCGACGGCAGTCTGCAATGGACTTGATTGTGTATACTGTCCGCCATTTTGAAACAACTTCATGGCAACTTCATAGCTCCGCAATAAAAGTATATTACCTTTAATTTTTTTAAGAAGATAAGACACCCTAGATGGTTTGGTTTCTCTTATTATTGGAATTTCATTAGAATATGAAAGTACAAAATGCTAAATATTCGACATGATTAACAATTCTAACAATGGTGGCATTTAATAATTCACCTCGGAGTACGCGGAACAGTTAACGTCAAAGGACCATTGATCGAAATCGCTATCTTCCAACTCCGTCTTTCAGTTACACTACACTTTGAGCTTTTTGAGAATCAACTATGGATCTTAACTCAATGAATGCACGGTTCAAGAAAATCGCCGGTGGGGCTTCCACCGTTTTTAACAGAGCTGTCCAGGTATGTAAATTTACATGTATTTTTAGTTAGCAATGGGCGATTGTCGTGCATTGTTCACTGCTGACCGCCGCCCACCCTCCCGTGCCTCCTCTCTCTGTACTTACTGTTGTGTGATCTGCTACCGTAAACACACAGTTATTGCCAGTTTTCCCAACAGTTGCACGGACCTCCAGTGGAACTTGGGCTTCTCAACAGTGCCGACTAACTGACTCATCCTCTCGAAATATTATTTATAATCCCAGTGATTTAGTTAGATCTAAATCTTGGCCTACTCACCTATTCTTCTATCATCTATGTGTGTGTAGTAATGTTGTTACAGTTAGTGAGTAGAAAGGGTAGTTAGAGAGTAGAGATTAAGTAGAGTATAAAAGAATAGTACAGTAGTGTAGTACAGTATAGATCTAGATTCTAGTATAGATTGATGGCGTTAGAAAAGACTTAATTTAATTAAGAAAAAAGATGGTCTCTGGGCAGAATCTCTCTGTCTCTCACCCTGTAAAAAAACCCAGTCATTGGAGTGAGCCATCGGGAGACTGAACGAACGACTTCACAAGTGTCAAAGTCAAGTGGATTTTAAATGCACCTTATACGGGGGTGCCCACTACGGCTGGATCGGGCCGATTGCCCAACTCGATCGCCTGAAACTGAAAACAAACAAGTTTGTTTTTGAGCCGATCGAGTCGGGCAATCGGCAGATCTCAGCTGTAGTGGGCACCCCGTATAATAAAACTATCTAACCTAAAGGCATATTGTTTATTCTATTGATAATGCATACAGCCACCGGCCGAAAGGAAGTAGCGAGGTTTGCTCTAAATTGAAGTACTTAAAAAAAAATTCAAAAAGCATGGATCTTGAACACACACAGGACCTCTTAGATTTTTCACCCTTTTTTCTGAGAAGGCAATCGATATCCTATCCTAAGAAGGCTGTAAAAGAAGGAGCAGGGAATATCATAAGGGAGGGGTTTGAATGTGGAGAGGAAAGTAAATGACTGATCAGGACTAGATTTTATAGGAAAGGCGGACATGATGGAGAAAATTATATAAAAGAACAAAAAATATTTTCGTCCCTGGCAGGTTTCGATCCTGGGACCCTTTCGACTGAGAGGCAAACACCGTACCTCTAGACCATGAATGAAAGCCCCATGATCTCTTGTTTTATTTTATGAAAGATCTATTTTCCAGTTCGTAGACTAAAAGTATGTCATGGGACCTTTTTTATTGGCAGTTCACGGAGGAAAAACTTGGCACCGCAGAAAAGACAGAGTTGGATGCTCACTTTGAAAACTTAATGCAAAGATCAGACAAGACCAAATTATGGACAGAGCAACTTTTACGGCAGACAGATGCACTTCTTCAGCCAAATCCAAGTGAGTATTTTAAAGAATTTTGGTGGAATTTTAAAAATGAGTTTCAGCTGTAAAGGTGGTCTCATTTCCAGCACTTGTGTTCTGTTGGCACCTCAAATTCAGATATTTGTCTTTGAAAGGAAAACCATGAACTCACCTTAAAAGAAATGCATTGCACTGGCATCTTTTGTTTACTACAGGAGGGGATGGGGGGGGGGGTGGGGGTGTAATTTTCAAAGATATTATGAGTCGCAGTCACTTTTGTCTTTTTCTATTGATGATCTCAGGTTTCTTTTGTGGGTTTTTTTTTGTTAGAAAAATTGGATTGTGTAATATCTAGAGGTCTCTTTTAAAGTAAGTATAGCTAGTATTATATTGCAAAGATTTATTTTCCCAGCAAAGGAATGCTTTTGTTTAAAAAATACTGATGGTAACTTCACAGTTTTTTTAATGGCATCCTTTTTCTCTATGTTTTTTAAATTGTGTTGCTTTAGTTATGAATGAAATATTTTAATCTTGGTCGTTGTTGGGTTCACACTTTAGAGGATGCATCATTTTAACTCCTTTATTTATCAGTCTAGTGTAACCTTTTTAGCTATTGTTCTTGAAATTTTTGTTGTTGTTTTTATTTTATTTTTTTTTTAAATTTATTTATTTATTTTATTTATTTATTTAAAAATTTTTTATTTTTTTTTTTGGGGGGGGGGGGGCTATATTCAGAGTTCTAGCTTGTAGTTATCTATGTATTTTATTATAATTTTCGATGGTTTTGTTTGTCTTGGTGTACCTTTTTTGTATTCCCTATAATTTTCCCAGACCAAAGAATGGAAGACCTGCTGTATGAGAAACTTGACAAAAAGAAGAAAGACCGCATCACCCAGTACGAGATTCTGGGCAACGCCATGGTGGAAGCTGGCAATGAGTTTGGACCAGGCACTCCTTATGGTCAGTTTTAGTTTTTTGAGTCTTAGTAAGAGTTTTACAGCACTTGCAGCACAAACAGGTCTTATAGGTGCTGAAGATTAAAGGTGTTACTAGAGAGTAACATGTAAAGAAAAGAAGAAGGAGCGATAAGGGTGATAGATGTTTAATAGGAAAGAAAGAGCAAACTACGTTAGAGCACCCGGCCACCACCGACGTGGTCAGTTTATAGAAAGTTCAGGGAAATGATGATAGATGATAGATTTTCATGCTCTATTGAGAGTGCTCGTACAAGTTATGTAATGGGTTTATTGCAGTGGTCGGTTCTCGAGTAGGAAGGATCAAGGAATCATTTTAGTGGTATACTCTCGATTTTTCTAAATAATTTGACCAGAAAAAGGGGAAGGAGTAATGCTTGTAGCTGTTAAGGAAATGCTTATTAAATTTCTTTTTTCTTCCAGTACAGTTTTGACAGTTTTACAACAGGTTAGAAGTTACTTTTATTAGGGTGCAGAGGAAATTGTGTCTCTTTTAGGGAAAGCATGTATAGGATAGTTGATTGCAACTGGAGGAGTGTGATGAAAGATGTATTGGCCAGGGTTCAGAGTCTGGTGTGTATGTGTGTGTGCGTGTGTGAATTTTTAGATATGTTGTTTCTTTGTATGTGCCATTGTGAGAATAACTGGTAATGACTTAAATTTCATTTGTTTAAGATTTTCTAATAACTATTCTGTCGTCCTGCAGGCAATGCTCTGGTCAAATGTGGTCAGGCTCAGATCCAGATCGGGAACGCCGAGCGAGACTTTGTGACCAGCACAGCCAACAACTTCCTGCAGCCGTTGTCCAATTTCCTGGAGGGAGACATGAAGACCATTCTGGTAAGTGATCCACTATGATTCTGATTCTTGAGGTCACAAATATAATAGGATTTGTCAGTGGAAGGAAGTACGGTCAAACTTGCTCTAACGGTCCTTTGTCCGACACAGTTACCAGTGCAAACGACAACCATCCTCTTCCCTTTTGTATTTTTCAAAGTATTCTAATGAGACTGTCTATGACGTCCATCTGTCTCAGACAACCACTTTTCTCCTCAAGTTTCGATCGTGTATTTCTGTCTTTGAGCTGTTCCATGGAAATAGTCCTATTTTCGTATTGCTGTAAATTTTTGTATATTTCTAATTTTTAAGTTTTACAATAGGTTCAAATATAATTACTGTGGGGGGGGGGGGGGGGGTGTAATTGTTCTCCTTAACTGATCGATAAAATTTGGATGTTCATTCCTTTTTTAAAGAGAGGGGATTAAAGAAAAGTGCAGATTAAAAAAAAAAAAAAATTCAGAACAGTTATATTTTTGGTTTCATTCTCTCTTGCCCTTTTGTATCAAAATGTGAATGTTAGTTCATCTCTCTGATATTGATAATTTATTTTACAGAACAGGAAAACTGACTTCTAGAGATATGACAGTATTTTGGCATTTTATGTCGGTGTATGTTTTGTGTTTCCCACAGAAAGAGAAAAAGATTCTGGAAACCAAACGTTTGGATTTGGATGCGTGCAAGAGTCGCCTAAGGAAGGCAAAATCTGCCACTTCACAGAGTCAGGTACCGGTAAAATTCTCAACTCTTTTTGTTTTGTTTTTATTCGTTTTGTTTTTTGTTTTCATAGCCTTTTTTTGAAAAATCGTAACACCAGATGTTTTGGGAGGGGGGTGAGGGTGGGGGGTCTTCTTTGTTTTCTTTTTCGTAAATTAACAAAAAAGTAGAGCAAGTTTCTCTTGGCGACCTTTGAAATTTTATGACTCTTAGAGTATGCTTAGGCGTAGAGATTTTACAAGCTAGGTAAGTTTTTGACCATGCTATTTTTTTATACTTGGACTTCTAACCACGTGTTGTATCTGACTGCAATGTCCAACACTCCCTCACACATTTTTTAACCACTATGGCATTTTACTTCTTTTTTTTAAAAACATAAATAAAAAATAAAAAAAACAAAGGTAGGGTATGAGACTCCTAAATCTTTTGTTGTCCAAAACTTCCAATAAAAATTTCATCAGATATGTTTGTTTTATTAAGTAGCACATTTTTCCATTTGTTCCTACCAATTGCTTTCTCAGCCTTTTCTTGAAACAATCACATGCACTGATTGGGTGCCTCCCGTTTGTTTGTTTTTCCATACCCCCAAAAAAGAATTTAAAAATTATTTTTTTTGCCTTGTGCTTGATTTGCACAGGGAATTTGAATAGAAAGAACAAAAAGGAAGTAAAAAGGACCCTTTAAAAAATTCCAATACTTGTACCTTTTTAGAAATGTTGTCCTTATAAGGGCACACATTGGTAGTAGTGTAAAAATAAAAAGGAGTGTGATGAACGATGTATCGGCCAGGGCTCAGTGTCTGGTGTGTGTGGGGTTTTTGTGTGTGTGTTTGTGTGAATTTGTGAATATGTTGTTTCTTTATGCGTGCCTCATTGTGAGAAACAAATTTCTGAAAGGATGCGGGGGAAAGCTTGTTTTTTCATACCATACCCTGTTCACGATTGAATGTTTCTGTCTGCCCACCGCGGCTCTCCTGCTTGTGCCAGGAGGGAGACGGAGTCACCAAGGTTTGTCGTCGCCCCCCCCCCCCCCCCTGCCCCTCTCCTCTCTCACACGATTAGTTGTCCTTTGACTGCTGTATGTGGTTTGGTATGGATTTTTTAAAATGTTTTAAATTTTTTAACTTATTTTTAAAATGAAATTTACTGCTGGTGATTCCTACTTCTTTCAAAGACGGCTGTTTTTATTGGTTTGAATGTGTGAGGTTGGGAGAGAAAGATGTTGTTACCTGGGCAGAACTAGGAGGCTATCATTACTATCAAAGGTTTAGGATGGTGTTACGTTTTTGCTCTAAGTAAGGCACAGGTGTCAAACTCAATCCCGGGGGGAGGGGGGCCACATCCTTCCAGGTGAACAATTAATTATATCTGGCCCACGACAGAATTGTATGAAATCCATTGTTCGATTCCCTAAATATAATGTAGAAACCTAATCCAAACATGTAAACAAATTTGTTGCCAGGAAAAAAAGATACCAAACATCCAGCTTTGACTAATTGGCATATATAAGAGTAAGAGTGAAAATTGGTATACGTTGATTTTAACTTAAGTGTGTTTTCATTCATAAAAATATTGTTTGGGAAATGGTTGATTTTTCCACTGCTTAATGAGGGTGCGGTGGCAGAGTGGTTAGTGCGTTCGTCTCCGACATGGAAAGTACGGGTTCGAGCCTCGGTTCGGACACATTTTTTTCGCCCCGTCCTGCCCACCCAGCAGTAATGGGTACCTGACTTTGAGTTGGGGAAGTAAAGGCGGCGTGAAAAGGAACTGACCACCCTACCACAATATGCCGAAGGCCCTGGAAGTTGTCTCACTAACAAGGCAATCCCCAATGTCCGGATCGGATGCAGGAACAACTTTACTTTTTAATAAGTGAAGAAAACCCAGTTCCTGAAATGGTACCTCAGTGTTGATGAAGTGTTTGAGGGGTCGGGGATTCTCAACCCTGCCTCCTAGTCTAAGCTACTACCAGTTTATCTCAGTTTATGCTGGTCATTGGTTGAAGATTATTTAAGACTGCTTAATGGTAAGTGAGGGAAAAGTGAGGGAACTTTATAGTGGAATTGAGGCTGGTTTGTCGTTATCCTGTAGAAGACAATTGGTTAAATGAGCATTTTTTTCATCAGTTTTTGTCATGTGTGTCACGGTGCGGAGGTTTTAGGCTCTTGTCAATTTTTGGGCATGCAGAGTTATGGTATCATCCGAAAGCTTAATTGTTTGTCTTGTTTTTTTATGACAACAATACCCATTTATCTTGAATGGAAGTAGAGATGTTTGCGATTGAACGAGGTCGGGGGTTGCTTGGTATCTGAGGCAAAGTAAGTGTGAGAAAATGGAAGCCAAAGTTTGGTGACTTCGAAGCTTATGATGATCAGGATGAGAAGGTATAAAATACCCGTACAAACTCACATACAGCTGTCAGAGGCAAGGGGGTTTTTGCTCACTCCTAAAATTTTTCTTGTTTTTACTACATCATTTTTCTTGACATTTTCAACTTTTTCCTTTTTTTTTTTTTCTTTCATGTTGCATTTTTTTCTCGGTTAAAAGCTTTATGAGTTTTGTCCAGTATACCATCGTGTGATTTGCTTCTTCGTTTCACCGTTGTTAACTTGTTTGGTCGGTTGTTGTTTTATGTGGATGTTTTTTTTAGTGTGAGTGGTTTAGTGTGGTGTTTGTGAGTGTGCGTAGTGTGCATTATTAGGCATTTTCTGCTGTTGCACACGTGATCATTTATTGTTTTTGATTTTAATAAAGTTTTCCTTACTCAGGATAAGGCCTTTGGCTAAATAAAGGAAAGTCACCTTCCTAAGCTTGAGTGCAGCAGAAAGCTTCTTCAATAAGTGGTTAGAAACTGGTTTTGATGAGTGGGCAGCTCTGCTGTGAAGGAGACTCACATGTTTTGTTATGTGGTTTTATCTGTCAACCTTGTATTGTAAGGTTCACTTTTTTAAAATGTTTGTCGCTGTGTTTTAGTTTGTTTTTCTGTCAGTGTTCCAAAATGGATTCAGAATCTCATTTTAGGTTTGAATCTTTCATCAAATCACAAATTTCTTGGAAACGGGACAAGTCTTTTCTGAATGTGGTTAGGTTGGGTAAAAGGATGGGTCTTTCATTCATGGTGTCCTCTTTCCGCATTTCTAGTTAGTTTTATATTATATTTTTGTCCGTTTTATTTTTGTCTGTCATGTGCTGTTTTCACGGCTGTCGTGTCACCAACACTACTACGTCTGCTCATCTCTCTTGGCACTAAAGCAAAAAAATCCAACAGACTTTGGAATGCGATCACAGGCATACTGACTACCTCTGGGTGTGAACATTGAACATTTGGATTATAATTATAACATAATTCTTTCATGTGTTGATTCTGCTTTTTTCTCCATTCTCCTCCTTCTCCTGACACCCTTAATATTTGTTTGATTTCTTTCTTCATGGGTGGTTGGGTTGGTTTCTTTTACACCCCAATGTGAAAGATAATATTTTGTTGGGTATTTTTTGTTTTGGGGAAGGGGGGGGGGGTTTGTTACTCTTTCTGTGGGACAAGAGTAGATAAGGAAGGACAGTAGCAGGTTTAAATGGGCTGGATCCATAAACCTTTTCTTTAATATCGAAGCCTCTACAATGTGATGGTTTTTGTTGGGGATTTTTTTAGGGGGGGGGTTGTTTTGGGTTTTATAAAAGCCATGCAAGGCACCCTTTATTATGAGAACATGATTGTCACAAATTTTAAAAGCAGAGTGTGAAATCGGTTTGAAACCCGCCCCCCCCCCCCCCCCCCCCCCACACACACACACTTACTATCACATCCTGTAGCAGTTTGCTTTCTTAATGGCCTCCCCATTGCTGAGATTCGAACTGGTGTCTGTGGTGTAGCAGTCAGGCACTTCGCCGCCACACGGAAGAGATTCGAGTTTGATTCCTATGTGGGGGAAATTTTGTATCAATCATGAATCTCGATCTTTCTTTTCTGGGTCGTTGTATCCCTATTAATCCAGGCTGGCCCTAACAGGCATGGTCATAAGACTGCCTCCTAAATTATCAAAATTGTGTTCGATTTAAAATTGTTAAAAAATTTGGGGGGGTGGGAGAGGGTGGAGGGAAGGGTTTAAAAGCATCTATATTTAATTTAATTTTTTTTATTGACTTTTTTTTGTTTGGCATGTTTCTCTCCCTCCTCTCTCTCTCCCCCCACACACACACACTGGTGCTGGCTGGGACAGGCGGCGCCCTCTCATCCCTACGCCATGGCAGAGGTCGGCTTGTGTCTCTATGTTAGAACAGTTCCTCTCTTTTTTAGTTTCTTCTTCCCGTACATTCGTCCCCTCTGTCATTCTCTGCTGCCCCCTCCTCCCACCCACTACCACCCCCCCCCTTCCCTTCTCCACCCTTACCTTTTTTTTCCGTCTCCCCCCCCACCCCCTCCCTTTTCTCCCCATCACACACACACACACTCACACCTTTCTCCACTTCGATGTCCTCCCCCTGCCTTATAATCTTTGTTTGTCATTTGTTTGTTCGTTTGTTTGTTACTTGCTTTGTGGTAGAAGTAACATCAGACCTCCCTCTAGTGTCTTAGACTGTCTGTGGTAGACTTGCACGTCTGTTCCCATTCTTGTAGAAGTGCACTTTTTGAGGGGAAATTACATGCACTCTCACATCGAGACAGCACAACAACAGTATGATTTATTAGTAAACCCTTAATACATGAAGAGTCCACTGAAAAAACAGGCTTAGTCACAAACTGGAAATTTTGAGGGTGTCAATTTTAAAAGCTTGTGGACTCTTAACTTCTTATTTGTTTGATTGGTGGGTTTTTTTATATGTTTGTTGAATGGAGAATCCCACAGCAATAATCGACCAGCAGCTGAACAGAAATACAGTTATAAGTCAATAAGTGTTAAAAATTGGTACCCTCGCGATCGCGCTTTTCAGTTTGTGAATATGCCCCTTTTTTCAGTGAACTCCACATATATTGTTTAGCTTGCGCAATGCCCCGTGCATTTTTAATTGATAAAATTTTTATAACAAAGGGATGGAGAAATCCCATAGTGTGTTTCACAACAGCAGTATGATATCATTAATTAACCCTTTATGCGTATTGTCTACTTTGCACATTGTTCTATCCTGGTATTTGATGACGAAGCAAGAGACCATCTTTTGAATGTTATCTCTGGTTTCAGATAAGTCTATAAATAGAACTATTGTTTTTACCTCGGGTAAACAAAAAAGTGATAGCGTGGAGACCAAGTAGTTTATCAGTAGTGGAGAAATGTGTGTGGAAACTTTTTTTTTTTTAATTTGGGAGGGGGGGGGGTTGGGTAATGAATGTGATTGTATAGTTACACATATATGAATATAACGTTTATATACTGACAAACACCCATATACATGTATATACACGCATTTGTGTGTGTTTTTGTGTGTGTGTGTGGTGTGTGTGTTATATGCATACAGAAAGAGAAAGAGAGAGAGATAGAGAGAGATATGTGTATAATATATTAGATTCCTCCTCCAAAGTAAACAAAACTGTATTGACACATACTCTACCCAAGGAACTGATCATGACTCATTCCTATTTGATGATTATTAATAAGTAAAGAATGCATGTCCATGTTATCTTAACTACAGTGAACATGTGTGTGTACTGATGTTTGTCTGTTTGTGTAGATTGGTAGAATATTGCTTAGGCTCGTGACGTGTAGCGTTGTTGAGGTTCATGTAGTAAGTGTAGAGACAAAGGCAAATAATTTTCACTCATGGTTAGAAAAAAATACAACAAACAAACAAAAACTTTTTTTTTGGGGGGGGGGTGTTGGGGTTTTTGGGGTATTTTTAAAAATTAAGATCAGACAAGTCCTAATGGAGTGTCCAGACTATGGAGAGAGCGGAAGGAAGTGTGATTTTAAATATGACCTTATGCAGGCGCCAGCGTCGTAAAACTTTTGTCGAACTAAACTGAACTGAATGGACTGACCCCTGTTTTATCTCGACGATTAGTTGCAAAATAATATGGATTCTTTCAGGCTTAGAATGGCCGTCTCGGGTTACGGGAAAAATGACAATGTCTGGTCATAGAATACATAACATATTATTATGGTCCTTGTGTAGATGGACGAGGGTGGTTGGCAGGTGCTCTGGTGTGGTTTGCTTCTTCTTTCCTATCAAACCTCTCGTCTGTATCTCTCCTCCTTCTTTTTTGTTTGTTACTCTTTTGTAACGCCTCTAATCGTTGGCACTTATATGACCTCATTGTGTTGCAAGTGCCGTAAAACACTTACTAAAACCAAAAGGTGAATGTTTTGACTGTAGAAACTAAAGATAATAGTTATAATCGCTGCTATAATAAAATTATAATGGCTCTGGATTTTTATTTGGTCGGGCGCTCCATTAGATCAGTTAGTATCATGCTCTGCAGATAGCCCTGGTTCGAATCTTTGACTCAGCATTCTTGAACACGGGTCATTTTGTCGAGTTTTTTTTTAGGCTTTCAATTTGGCTTGATTTATAGAAGATGGACGTTAAATTTGGAGGTCCCGCGTCTTAAATAACTTGTGCTAAAACTATAACTTCTGCGGGTGATTGGAGAGAGCCACTGGTAGGTCCTATTTCTTCACTTTCCTTCTGTTTCTGTTTGTCTGTCTGTCTGTCTGTCTGTCTGTCTGTCTGTCTTTATTTTTCCCTGTGTTGATGTTCTTCTCATTACTCAAACAAACAAACAGAAATATGTGAACGGCTGGCCGGCGGTATAAATGTCAACGTTTGTGTTTCACCATAGTTTCATGTTGCTGTCACGGTACATGTGTGTGTGTGTGTGTGTGTGTGTGTGTATATATATATTCTATACTTATAAAATGTCACTGCTTTGTGAGGAGCTGTCGGCGGGGAGCCTACCTCTACCTCTAATATCTTCGATCATGATTTGTGAAAAGTTTTCTGTTGATGAAAACCCCCCCCAAAAAAACTGATTGGCTTTTGGTAAAATTCATGTTACCAGAATTTGGCTTAAAGCAGTTGTTATACCGAGCACTTGCGAATATTAATAATAATGATGATAATGATAATATAGTAATGATGATAATAATAATAATAATAATAATGACGAAGATAAGGATAAAATAAGAATAAAAATGAATATATAATTATTATTATTATGGTGATAAATAACGATAATAACAATTATAAATAACAATAGATTATATTTAATTTAGTATTGGGCATTCCTGCCAGGAAATTGTCCGATGCGCTATACAATAGAACAAAGAACCCCACAGTGATCCTTTCAGTCATTTGAACTAAGTGCTTCTGCGAGCTGTTGATATTTGAAAAAGAAGAAGTTCATGATTATATGACGAAAAATTATGATACAGGAGTTTAACTCTTGACCGACAACTACATTTGGTTACTTTTAAGCACAAGTGGGTTATCCCGAAAAATGCTGTTTATGAAAAAAAATCAAAGGTAAAGTTTTTGGACCCTTGTTCAATTTCTTTAAAATACGAGGAGAGTTTTGTTTATAACCAAACAAGTATACACCACTGAAATTAACTTCTCCTATAGGTAGGGCAATGCCCATTTTTGTTGTAGGTCAAGATTTCTGGAAACCGCCGAAATGTGGGTTAGCCCGCTTGTCCTTAAAAGCGACAATTTAAAGTGTTGTGTCTCAAAGCCTTAGCTGTTTTCTGTGCTGTTTTCCCTTGACACGAAAACCTCTGATGTTGTTTGGTTCTTCTTCTTGTTGTTTTTTAATGTTCTTTTTTCAGTGGAATTAATTCTATGGTAATATCTTGTCCGTTTAGTGTTACTTGTTGGACCTTCTTTACTGCCCATATAATACGTGTAAAGATATACCAATGGCATTTTTATAGTCTATTGTCTGTTATTTATTTGTTGAAAAAACTATTTCTTTTTAAACCTCCAACCCCAACACACGCTACATGTTTTATGTGTTTCAATTTTTCCTAGCGATAGATCTGTTGAAAGTTCAAATACATCATCCTCTGGTAATTTTATTACTATTATTTAGTTTTATCTCGCAAAAAACTCTTTCAAGCTAATGGTTTCGTTTCATAGAATGTTTCTTTCCATGTTGAAGTGTCTGTTTTACTAGCAGTATTAGTGCCCATGTTGATAATATATGTGAACAATGAAGTATTGATCTTTGTGATCAAAGATCACACACCCACGTGCGCGTGCAGAGAGAGAGGGAGGGGGAGGAAGAAAGAAAAAGAGAGAGGGAGGAAGAGACTTGCTATCGCTATGGCACAGACACCCCCCCCCCCCCCCCCCACCCATGAGACTGAAAAAATATCTGTAAAATAATTTTTTTCCACACGAGACTGAAAATGTTAAAAAAATTTTTTGCTTTAAAAGAAAAAATTTAATACTCGGGAGTTTACAATCATGAGCTTTTTCACTGAATGTTGAGTTTACAATCATGAGCCTTTCAACTGAATGTTTTGCATGCGTCGCTGATATAAGGCTACATCAGAATTACAAAGTTCTATCTGACATTTCTGGCCGTTTTCAGTTACTAAAACCATGAGGTCAGAAACCATAGGTTCTGTCTGCTCTATCGAAATGATAAGATTGTTTGGAGTCGTTTTCAAGATATTCAAAGAGTACAATTTTTACAATCTTGACAGGTTAATTGTGAAACTCAAATTTTTTCACGACAAATTTTTTCAAACTCGGTACTGAGCAGATAAAACTTTGTAATTCTGAGGTAGCGACAATATGGATCACTTTCTATGTAATACTATATTCTCTCTGTGTGTGTATATATATATTTATGTATTATATGCATAGCATGATGCTCACGATGGTGGCTGCTATTGTCCTTTGGTGTATGTGTGACCTGTCCTTTGAGTTAAAGTCACCATACGCCATTCCATGATTCCGATACTGATGTCCTCTGTGGCAAGCTGTGTCCTTGTTTCTCAAATTACAGGGTAGTTATAATCATTATGGTGATATTAAACATGAAGTGTGTGCTTTATAGTTATCGTCATTATTATTATTATTGTTATTGTTATTATTATTTTTAAAAAAATTTTTAAATTATTATTATTATTATTATTATTATTATTATTGTTATTATTTTATTGTTATTATTTTAGTGGTTGTTGTTTTCTTTTCACCATCATGCTGTCCCTTTAATGATAATATTATTATTTTCATTATTACTTTTATTTTTATTATTATTGTTTTGTTGTTGTTATTTTCTTTTAAATGAGCACTTGAAATACCAGTTTCAATCCCTCCGTATCTTGCGTGAATGGCGTCACATTCAGGATTGATAAAAATACATTTAGATTCCTTTTTTAGCTTTGAGCGATAGAAATGTTTTTGCTCAAATGTATTAGATTTTCCGCTTACCCACTGGTCTCATTTCTTTTTAGAACAAGTTTATGTAAGGAAAAAAAAACCCTCCCATAGTTTTTTTTACCTCGGATCCTTATTGATGTGCGTTTAATATGTTAAAATTGTCTTTAGGATAGATACTGAGAATAATCTCTTCTATTGACATTGCATGTCGTGAAGGTAGCACTATTGAAGAAGCCAAGGGAACTGTGGAATTTGTTGTGTCTCATAGGATGGTTCTGCTGTACTGCTCAGAAAGTCCTGAATTAACATATCTATTTTTTCTTTTGTTGTTGTTGGTGGTGGTGTGTTATGGAGTTTGTGTCTTTGCTTGTGTACTGTGGATTTGTGTGAAGCAAACAGACACACGCTTCTCAGGGGGCTCTCGTGGCCTAGAGGTTAAGGTGTTGGCCTCTCATTCAAAAGGTCCCGGGTTCGAATCCGGGTAGCGACCGAAAAATTTTCTTCTCTAAAATTGTCTCCTTTCACCTCCTTTCCTGCTCTCTAGCAATGTTCTGTTGTCTGCTTTCATTTCCACTTTCTGCCCCCACCCCTCACCTCCTTTGCCCCCTACGCTGGGCTCCTGACTCTTTCTGCAGCCTTTCTACTGCTACTCCTTGGCTCCTCCTTACTGCTGTCTTTCTGCCACACCCCTGATCTTCTGGTAGGAAAGATCTACACCTAGCCTTCTCGGACAAGGGCGAAAAATCTCGGAGGGCCTGTGTGCAAGTTGCACACGTTAAAGATCCCTTGGTGGTCTAAAATCGATAAGAGTAGGCTTCGGCCGCCACCCGGGCAAAATTCAAAATTTCCTACCAACTGAAAATATTAGTGTGTCCCGCGTGCTCATATGACCGTATGCAGTTGCGAGCGCTGTAAAACACTTTACAAAAAAACAACAACCAACACTTCTCACTCATATGTGTATAACATTCATACATACACACACACGCACACTCTCTCTCTCACACACACACATGCTCGCGTATGTGCTCACACACAGACTCGCAGACACGGACACACACATGAGGTGTTTGGCCACACAGAGAGAAAACTTGTAAAAACTACATTCCGTGGTCTTATTGCTAGAAATTTCGTCTGAATTTTCCTAAACCAGACCATATCATGTGCCGAGTTCTGTATATATAGGAACTTGTCGAATGTATGTGATCATCTATATTAGACAGGAAACTGTTGAGTGTATGTGATCTTTTCTATATGAGATAGGCTATTATTGCAGTATGTATGTGATTTTCCCCTATGAGATAGGATATTGTGGTATGTACGTGGTCCGTCGGTATAAGACAGGATAATATAGTCGTTTGTATGACATCTTTCTTTATGAGATAGAATATTGTTCGTATGTATGTGATCTTTTGCTATAAGACAAGATATTGTCATGTGTATGTTATCTTTCTCTATGATATAGTATATTGTCATGTGTATGTTATCTTTCTCTATGATATAGTATATTGTCTTGTGTATGTTATCTTTCTCTATGAGATAGGATATTGTCTTGTGTATGTTATCTTTCTCTATGAGATAGGATATTGTCTTGTGTATGTTATCTTTCTCTATGAGATAGGATATTGTTATGTGTATGTTATCTTTCTATATCGAGCAATTACTGACTTCCTTACTGTTTTTCCTTCCATGCTACCTGCAATACTTGCCTACCATATCAGGACGATGTGGCCAAAGTAAGTGATATTTCTCTTTGCCCACAACCAGAGCCTCTCAGTTCTATGTTTGTTTTTTGTTTTTTTTGTCAGGGTTTTTTCTTTTTTTTTTTCCTTTTGCTTATGTCTGAGTCTTTTACATTCATCCGGCTGCCTCTTCGTCTATTTGTTTTCACGTTCATGAATCATTGCCTGCGAACCACTGCCTCGATTGTTTTGGTTTTTTTATAATTTTTTTTTCAAACTATAATGACCCAATTTGTGTTTCTGCTTGGAATTGTCTGTAAGACACAGATAATAAGCCGGCAGATCTGTTCTGGTGTTTTCATGATTGGTATTTAAAATTAGAATTATTTGTTTCAGTAATGGAGGATGTTTGCCTCAAGTGACAAACTAAATTTGAAACTTGCTGATGCAAGGAAATGCTCAAAGCTTGGTTTTGGGGTTTTTTCAGTTTTGATTTGCTTGCTAGTGTTCAAAGAAGTGATAAAGTCTGTGCTGTGGGTCTTTTAGTAATTGAATAGGTCAATTTGTTCAGGGGAAAACAGTAATTTTTGAAGAACAATACAGAGGTGCTTAGGTTGTTTTTGGGTCTTGTTTCTAAACTACCCACTTCCCTTAAAAATCCCTCTAAAAGAGAAGAAAAAAAGCAATACTTGGATTCATGACGAACGAAGTGCCCAACTGCTATGTGCTTTTTTGTGTTGTGTCAGCATAAAAGGTTTTTCTTGATGAAACAAACGAAGTGATAGAGTGAGATGGACAAGGTTGGAGCATGATTAGAATGGGTCACAGAGTATGGTTAGCAAATAATATACACAATGCAAAGGTTGTATGTATGACAGTCCTCAAAAGTTGGGTGAAGCAAGAAAGAGTTCAACCCACCACAACCTCATGTTTAGTCTGCAGAAGTTTAGGAATTTGCAGTTTTTGTAAGTTTGTTTTTATTCAATTGGGAGTTCAGAGCAATGGATCAGTTGTTTTAAAAAAAAATTAATTCATTTATCTTTTATTTATTTAAAAAAAAAAATTTTTTTGGTAGTGGATAGAAGTTGTAGTGCTGGTTCCAAGCAGTGGTTTCCTAAACGCAAAAAGGGAATGTTTGCTAGGTTGTTTTTTGTGGGTTTTTTCCATCCTGTTTTTGTGCTGTTCCCATCAATCTTTGTCTGTCTGTTTCGAGTACTTTTTTTTCATGCTTGTTCCTCGTAAGCATTTGTGGGATCATCTGCTTGTTTGTGTCGACTGAAGACATGTTTGTGGAATATTTGCATGCTGCATGAGATTCGGTTTTAAAGCTTGATGGGAGTTGTTTTTTTCCTCTATGTTTTCTTGTCTTGAAGTCTCTCTTAGTTTTTTCTCAATTGTTTTTTTTTCTTTTCAACAAACTGGTTTTGTTCTGTGGAAGCAGTGTGGTGCGTAGTTTTGCTTGACCTTGGCGTGCTCTGCTGCAGTAGATATTTTGGTTTTTTTTACGTATTTTGTAAAAATGTGATGCTGTGCGACCCCTGGTGTTCTGCATTGCTGTTTTGGGAGACAGCTGCAGCCTCTTTTTGTTTGGTTTTGTTTTTTCGTTAACTTTTTGCTCTGGTTTGGATGACGATGTGCTTGTGGGAGTGCCCTTCACGACTACAGGGTTGCTGATCTTGCGAGTGTTTTTTACGTTATTTATTTTTTTAATGTTTCTTTTTTTATGTTTCTTTTTTTTTCCTTACATCTTTGTTTAGCATTTTAGTATGCTATACAGAGGTGAGCAGTTCTGCAAAATGAAAACCTTCACGTGTGGTGTCTTAACGTGACCTCTTAATTAAGTAATAACTGATAAGCATGTGGGAAACTTGACTTTTTCGATGAGTTTTTTTTTTTTATGACAAAGCATTGCTTTCATCCATGGGTTTTGTTTTGTAATGGCGAACGTTTTCCTTCACTCAACTCGTCCCCACTGACTGCACTGACTGATTACTTTGAAGTAACAGGTTGAATTCAGGCTTCTGTACTGTTAGTATTGTTATTATTATTTTAAAAATTTTGGTATTATATTAATTTTTATTATTTTT
>NW_004797507.1:1006212-1008186 GCF_000002075.1 Aplysia californica
GGGGTGGAGTCGGATGGGTTTCTCGGACATACTTTAAAAATCGATGTCACCATAATGAATTTAGAAGCCAAATATTGAAATGAGCGTTCTTATCAGCGGTAACACAATTTTGTCTGGGAAACTGTCAGAATGAATGCACAGATTTATAAGTTTTTGTGTCATGATTTACAAAATGCAACAAACTATATTGCCTTGTATTTAAGCAGACGACTGTATTCGTGCAGCTAGGTGTTTTGCTCTTGATTTCGTATGATTTTCTGTGTTTTAATGTGTTTTTATTGTCTTTGCATTCTGAACACCTGATAGGTTTTCCGAATCTACTTCTTTCTTTTTTTTGCATGCATGAATACGTTGGACTTCATATCTTTCGTTGATGCTCTCGATGTTTTGCTATCAACTTTCTCAGCCTAACTGTCTGCTTAATCATGGATTAATTTGATATTTTAAGAAAAATTATGGATTGTTTGAGGAATACGAAGGAAGCATAATTTTCAGTCAATGGGGAAAAAGTAACATACTTTTTTAAAAACAGGAAACAGCTTGGGAGCTGTTAAGAAATAGCTTGGGAGCTGTTTTCTATTGCATTCACTGAAGTTTGCGAGTTTGAATAACTGTTAGGGAATGCAGCATTGATTTGTTCCTTTATTGTAATCTAGTGTGAGTAAACAGTGCGTATTTGCTTCAAGACTGGACGATTTGGTGGTGGTGGTACAGCTCTTTAATGTGCATGTTCACATGCACGTATGTGCACACGTGTGTGTTTGTTTGGGTGTGTTGTGTGTGTGTTTGTTTGTGTGTGTATGTGTGTGTTTGTGCGCAGGGGTGCATGTGAGCACACACACACGCGCATGGGCACGCATGTATAGACTCACACTCAAACACACGGTCACACAAACACACACTCACAAATTCACATGCTGCGCACAGACTCACACACACTCACACACAGGCACACAGTGGGTGATTGGCGGGTGCTCTGGTGTGGTTTGCTTCTTCTTTCCTATCAAGCGTCTGTCGTCTTTATCTCCCCTCCTTCTTTTTTTTGTGTTTGTTACTCTCTTGTAACACCTCTAATCCTCTGGCGCTCATATGACCTTGTGCAGTTGCGAGCACCGTAAAGTCTCTACTAAAACTAAACAGGCACACACACATGCACACACACACACACACACACGCACACTCACACACACGCACACTCACACACACACATACTCACAGTAGGGCACGAATGCACCATATAGTCTATGTTATGTGAGCTTGAAATGTATTGTGCACAAGCGACCCGTAGAAATGGTACAAGTTTTGTTTACCGCAAAGTTCAAATTTATAGAGCACATTAAAATACATAATGTTATTAAAGTTATGGTAATTTATTCATACATCTACATTTTTTTCAGTACTAAAGATCATATTATATGTATACTTAATGTTTCCTCAGTTAGCTCAGGTGGGTGGTTAATGGGTGCTCTTGTGTGGTTTGCTTCTTTTTTCCTATCAAACGTCTATCATTTTTATCTCCCCATCTCCTTTTTTGTGTTTGTTACTCTCTTGTAACACCTCTAATCTTGGGCACTCATATCATGACGTCATTATGTTGCAAGTGCCGTAAAACTATTACTAAAACTAAACATTAGCTCGGACGATATCTTGCTGGACTACAGAGGGGGTGGCTCTGGTTCGAATCCCCAACAGGGCGTTGTGAACTTTGGTTGTTTTGGGTAGGTTTTTTTTAAGGCTCTCCACTCATTTGGCTCAATCATACAGAGAGATGGACGTTGAAAAGTAGTTGAAAGAGGCCTTACATCAGGTACAACGACCTACTGCGATTTGTGAGGTCTTGAGAGGACTTTTCGTCTTACACAGTCGTTATGATATGCCCCACGGGACCGGAACGCTTGTTTTTTGGTTTTGTGTGTAAAAGATGCTACGCTCTTTTATCATCTCATGGGCTTTCATGGTATGTGGATCACCTTC
>NW_004797507.1:1010136-1012636 GCF_000002075.1 Aplysia californica
CTCTCTCTCTCTCTCTCTCTCTCTCTCTCTCTCTCTCTCTCTCTCAGGAGAGAGAGGAATAAGTCCAAACAAAATGTAGATATATATATATATATACAAAAGATGCATAGTGAGACTGAGAGAGGTAGTCAAGGGGTATGTCTATGTAAGCTGTTGTTATTGCTTCCAAAGATGATGATGATGAGTTTCTCAGGAAAAATAACCTCACTCCCATAAAGGTGAAAGACTGAAGGGTAGAGATGGATAGATTAAGTTATGATCAAGGCATCTTAACCCTTCCAGTCTCTCTTGCTTTTTCTTTCCTAATCCTTGCTATTGTCATTTTTCCTGTACTTCTTTTGTATGTTTGTCACTCTCTTGTAACCTGCTATTTTTAGGGTGCCTTGATAGTCGAAGCAGACATTGTGCTGTTGAAGCTAGAGAGGTGAGCAGAATAAGTCTGAATCCCTGTAAAGATTTCTCTGTTGACACCCACCCCTTGGCGCTCATATGACCTTATGCAGTTGCGAGCGCCGTAAAACCTTCTACTATAAAAAAAAATAAAAGTGTATGTCTCACTTTATGACCACCACACCCCTCCTTGTTTCGTGTCTGTCTGTCTGTGTGTCCCTCATGTGTGCTGAGAACTGTGTGTGGAAATACAATCTGCTCTGTCTTCTTTCTTCTCTTTTGTTGTACTTTTGTGTGGCTGCTGGGCAAAAATATATTTCAAGAGCGGCAACAGCACTCAAGTAAGTACATCCTGGTCGTTCACCTCACTGTTAGCCTAGAGAACGTCGTTAGTAGAGCGGATACCGGCCGGATAGAATATCAATAAACTTAGCACATTGTCTGCTGTTTTTCGTTTGTAGTGGATATTTATTTTATTTTCCTTTTTTTTAATAAAAAAGTCATTTGATGCATGTTTTGGTAGCGCACAATATGGAATGAAAGATAGTACTGTCGAACTTACTCTAAGGGCCACCTGTCCAAGACAATCACCTGTACCAGTGACCACTTCCTATATATCCCCCTCCCCCCACCCCCTTGTATTTTTTCTATCTTATAATTACACTGTAGAAGACAACCACTTTTCTCCTTAACAATGCGCGGTGACCTCAGTGCTTTCTTGTCCTATCTCCATTTTTTTTAACGTTGAAAATGTGACTTCTTCTTAAGGCTCACTCTTTGTTATGAACGATTTTTGCTGTTATTAAAAATGGAGATGGGGCAAGAAAGCACTGAGGTCGCGAATGGATGAACGCCTTGGACAATTATTTTCAACGGTACTCCTGGTAATCTGGTCGGAACTGGCCAAGGGGGTGTCATTTGTCTGTTGCCCCAACAAGCAAGGATGGTGCACAATTCCCCCCCACTGGTGTGGTGCCATTCATACACCGCAGGTTCTCTGGTGTAGGGGTGACATCTTATTGCTAAACTCAGTCTATTTTAAGTGTTCTGTGTAGGGATGGCATCTTATTGCTAAACTCAGTCTATTCTAAGTGTTCTGTGTAGGGATGGCATCTTATTGCTAAACTCAGTCTATTCTAAGTGTTCTGTGTAGGGATGACATCTTATTGCTAAACTCAGTCTATTCTAAGTGTTCTGTGTAGGGATGGCATCTTATTGCTAAACTCAGTCTATTCTGAGTGTTCTGTGTAGGGATGGCATCTTATTGCTAAACTCAGTCTATTCTAAGTGTTCTGTGTAGGGATGGCATCTTATTGCTAAACTCAGTCTATTCTGAGTGTTCTATGTAAGGGTGACATCTTATTGCTATACTTGATTCTGAGTGTTCTGTGTAGGGATGACATCTTATTGCTATACTTGATTATAAGGGAATGTTCAAGGACACTTCATGAAGGTTCCAAGGTTCACATCCAGTGAGCTTTCAGGTTATTTTGTCACTCTTCCCTACAATGTTTCTCTTTTCTGCTTGTTGTCCCTTTAGGCGTTGAGACGTAGTGTACCGCCTTCAGAATCACATCGTCGTGATCGTAATACAGTAGCCTAAGCCATGTATTGCTGTTTTGAGAAAACTTGAAAAATGTATTTCTTCGTAAGACCTTTTAACTTGATCATCATCATTGCCTTTCTCACCCTGAATCAGGATATAGGCCACAAACAAACACTTTCCACCTTTCCCTATCCAGGACTAGTCGCTTGATCTCACTCCATGTCTTCCCACTTTTCTGTACATCCATTTCCGTGACTCTTCTCCAGGTTCCGCGTGAGCAAAAGTGAAAATGTTTAGATACTTGGATTTCTAGTCCATGAAACAAAAACCCTGGCATATTGAAGGTGTGAAATAATCACAGGCATGGTACACCATGCCAATTTTAATTACAAACATTAAAATGAAAAAACAAAAAACACAAGCAATTGTGTTATGATCTTGACAACAAGTTCATTATCTCTCAAGAGTGCTGGTGGACAGTTGGCGGGTGCTTTTGTGTAGTTTTCTCCTTCTTTCCATCAAACATCTATCATCCTTAAAGCTCTCCTTCTTTTTTTCTGTATG
>NW_004797507.1:1015136-1034822 GCF_000002075.1 Aplysia californica
ATATTTTGGGAAAAAAAATGTTTAGATGACTGTGCAGGGATTCAATTTTTCTGAAATGTTAGAGTGACTTATTTAGAGAAGTGATAGAGACTCCACATGATCTTCCATTTTCGTCCAACTTTCAGTTTTCTGGTACAAAGTTCTCGTTTCTTCAAGTAAACACTTTTCTTGTGTTTTTCTTTGGCAGACCTCTTTGAATGCGTCAAAATCATGAATGTCTTTAATTTAAGAAATATATGAGAAAACTAATCGTGCTTGATAATAATATTTGTCAGTAAAGTTTAGCGGTTAGGAAAGTTATGGATATTTGACCAGTTACTTAAGCATTGCCTGTCCTGGGCAACAACGTCATTGCACACCGGACAGGTCCATAGGAGCTCAGTTCCCCCCAGTACCAAAGCCCGCTAGGTATCCATACTGAGTTAGTTAAGTGGTGAAAATGTATTAGGCCAACTGTGCAATAAAGCGTGTTGACTAGATGTGATCCAGTTTTTTAGTGGTGCTTGGTGTGGTACATGGAGTATGTAGTCTTAGTAATGTGGACCTCTCACAGAGAGCTTCTGTGTATCTTTATAATGGGCTCTACAGATGAGTTTTAGCTGTTACATTATGAACATGTGGAGTGAGCAGTGTGAGAGAGGGAGAGGAATAGAGGGTGAGAGAGATTTGGACTTTATCTAAGGTTTTGAGCTTTTATAGTTCTTTGGGGACAATTGAAACAACTAATGTTCTAGCCTTGCAGCAAGGTGACCCAAGTATTGTCTCTCTTTTTTAGGTTTAGCTTGTGTAAAAGTTTTGCTGCATTTTCGACACAATGTTGTCATATCAGTGACAAAGATTAGAGGTGTTCCTAGAGAATAGCATACAAAGGAAGGGGGGAGGAGGGAGGGAGGTCAGGACAATAGATGTTTGATAGGAAAGAAGGAGCAAACCACACCAGAGTGCCCGTCAGCCCCAGGTTTCTGTTTTTTAGAAGTCGTAAACCTTAGTCTGAGAACTTGAACTAGAATGGCAGTAGGTCTTACAAGACCTTGTGGGCTATGGCCACTTGTGAGAGAGTATCTCTATGTATTGTCAGCTGGTGATCTTGAGAAACACGAGCTGAACGTCAACATTTTCTGTGAGTCTGACATTGTCCCACACCATGCACGCCTACTCCACCGGTAGAGCCATCTTGTGACAGCACTCTCACTCATCTGTTTATTTGTATGTAAAGTCGCGGTCGTGCCAAACTTTGCGTCACTTTATAGAAGAAACCACACACTCTTCAGGCCTCAAAATTTAAATGAAGGGCTAAAGTTAACAAGCTGAAGCAAAGTGGCTACTGTTTTTTACCATTTTCACTGGATGCAGGCTACACAGTAGTATCAGTAGAAATGTCAGAATGGTAAAGTAGACGAACCTTGCGGAATATAAGTATAGTAGTTTAGTAAATTGTCGCACTTATCACGCAGCCTAGTTGCCACCATACACCTGTCTGTCCCTTCTTGTCTTGAAGCCTTGTGTAAGGTTTTCTTCCAGCTATCCATCCTGTCTTGAAAATGAAAAGAAATTTAGTCCAGATCCTTTGGTTTGTTTAAAGAGTAGTGCAACCCCTTTACAAATTAAAAGCAGCTATGCTAAAAAGTAGGCTTAGCCTATGGGTGCATTCGTGTCTTAGGATGACAGATAAATCGGTCCATCCCATGCGTTTGTATGGTCGTTTTTAAGCACAAGGGGGCTATCCCGAAAAATGCTGTTTTGAGAAAATCGAAGGTAAAGTTTGTGCCCCTTGTTCAGTTTCTTTAAAAAAGCAAGGAGAGTTTTCTCTACAACCAAACAAATATCAATGAAACGAGACTTCTCCTATAGGTAGGGCAATGTCCACTTTTGGTGTTGGTCAAGATTTCTGGAAACCCTTGAAATCTGGGTTAGCCCACTTGTCCTTAAAAGCGACCATATCTTTGTGTCTATACATCTTTAGAGACAGTTTTGATTAGATATATCTTTCAGCCTAATGGTAATGATAATACACTGTTTTCGTGAGGAAAAGTTTCCATTGTGTATCCATTTGTAGCATGATATATTTTGATATTTTTTGTTTCAAAGTATTTTGAGAAAACGTTAAGAATTTATGAGTGTGTTGTTGTTTGTTGTTGTTTTTTTGTGTGTGTGTGTTTGTTCAGATATTGGTGGTGTGAAGTGGTCCCTACATATATATATATATATATATAGAAATCGTTCATTATGTGGATGTCCTCAATTTTTTTTATTCCTTTCTTCTTTCCATCTTGCCTTTACCTCCGACTTGGTTCCCAGGTATGAGTTTGCTTTATTTGATTTTGTTTTGTCTTTTGTTTTGTTTTTGTTCCTTGCATTTGGTCATGACCTGGGATCTGCTTCTCCATACCTTTTCATTTCTTTTAATGACAGGGTTTTTTCAAGAAATTTTTCCTGTCGAATAGTCTCTATTTTGGTCTCTAAAAATGTTTTATTTTATCCCTGTCTCATTTCTCTACCGTGTGATTCTCTCTTGCTTGCAAGCTGGGTTTTTTCCTTTCTTTTTCTTCCCCTTGTTCTTGACTTTTCCTCCTTCACACAGCCCATGTATTTTCTATCCTCTTGAACTCTTGTCTTCTCCGATTTCTGGTATTTCTTTTGTGGGAGATAATTTTTATCTTTTTTTGGTGGCAATTTCACAAGCGAGCAAAGCAAAATTTCTTTCTGTTGCAATTTTTTACTTAGGTTTTACACTTGCTTTGGGTTGGGTTTTTTTCTTCCTTTTCTATGAAGATGATTCTGTTTTGTGGGTATGTCTGTGTGTGTGTGTGTGTGTGTGTATGTGTGTGTGTGTGTGTGTGTGTGTGGATGGGAAATGTGAAATCATTCTTGTCGTGATTATCCTGTTATTGATGTTATTCTTATTTTAATTTTATTGTTATTATTCCTTTTATCATCGCTATTGTTATTATTTTTTTTAATGACTGATTATCTTGGTGTCCTCCTCCTTGTTATTGTTTACCTATTGTTTCTGATCTTTTCCTCTGTGGTTGGTGGGTGCTCTGGTGTGATTTGCCCCTTCTTTTCTACCAAACATCTATCATCCTGATCTCTCCTCTTTCTTTTTTTTTGTGTTTGTTACACTCTCTTGTATAACCTCTAATCTTCGGCACTTATATGACCTTATTGTGTTACAAGTGTCGCAAAACTCTTCCTAAAATTAAAATTAATTCTTTTCCTCTGTCTTTGATGTTTTCCAATGTCCCATGGGGCTCCTCCTTGTTATTGTTAACTAATTATCTCTGATCTTTTCCTCCGTCTCTCATCTTTTCCTCTGTCTCTCATCTTTTCCTATGTCCCGTGTGGTTTACTTATTGTTTCCGATGTTTTCCTCTGTCTCTCATGTTTTCCAATGTCCCATGGGGCTCCTCCTCCTCCTCCTCCCCCTCCTCCTCCCCCTCCTTCCTCCACTTAACCCACCCGTCGTGTGTTTGCCTCGTCCACAACTGCAGCTTCAGTGGTGAGCACACAGGTGCCCTAGAGGATTCTCCCAGCACGCTCCAGCTTTAGACTCGCTCCCTTCCTCCCTCCCTCGCTCCCTCCCTTCCCGGCCAGCCACGGGTGCGTGCTCCAGGTGGTTTTGCTACTACTACTACATTGTACTACTATTAGTTGTACTGTTGTTCTCAGTCACTCAGAGTGTTAGTGCTTGACACACCACACATGTGACACACACACACACACACACACACACACACATGTCAGCTTGTTGGAGGTCTGCGCTGTGTGGGGGTGGTTGTTTGTTCTTTGCTGGGCTTTGCTACTAACTTCCTCCTTGTGTTTTATGGAAGTCTTCTTTCAAATTTAGTGTGGTTTTTATTTTTTCCAAATATATATATAATTTTTTTTACATTATTTTTTTCAACTTTATTTTATTTTGCGTAGTTCTTTTGACAGCCTGAATTCTATTTCACATTTCTATTTTTAAAAATATATACTATAACAGCCCTTACTTTTCTTTTCACTTACCCCTCCCCACTGGTCTTTGAGTGTTTGTGTGTGGTCTAGCTGTTCCTTTGGGTGTCCCTCTGGAAGCTGTGCTATTGTTGGAGACCCTCTGTGTTGTTTCTTACTTCCGACAATGTAGCAGCAGGACAATTATTTTTGCCAACACAGTTGTTGTTCACATCTGCTGAATATTCAGTTTGATTTGACGCTTTGATTTTTCTGTGTCCTTGCGCAAGTTCCATGTTTGTAGCTTTGAGGTTCGAACAGCTTTTTTTTTTTTTGTGGGTCTCTTACTGGTCTTTTGTTTGTTTTACAAATATACTAGTGGTGTTTTAGAATGGCTGCTTGGTTGTAGAAGATGTGTCTAGATTTGGTGAAAGTATGTGTCAGTTCAGCAGTGTTATATCTGAAAATGTCAAGAGCATGGGGAAAGTACTAGAATGTTAGTTAGTAAAGGAGTCAACTGAATCGCTGAACAAGTCTTTTTAAGGAGTTTTTTTTTTTTTACGTTGTCACGTTGAATATATGGTATAGGGAATTTTGGATAAATGAGAATGAAGATTGACGTTTACCACAGTCTGTTGAGGATTTGAGTCCGAGTCAGAAAGATGCAAGGATGTTGACCTTGTGGCCTGGACTAGTCTCCCAGAGCCAATCGCTGTGCTGCTGCAGCATACAATCAAAACAAACCAAAAACTTACAGAGTTACACTAGTGTTCAAATGTCTCTAGTCCTTCCAGGAATTTTGCCCATTCTACCTGATATGTTGTTTCTTGTGTTTTTTTAGAGACCGTCGCTTCTTCACCATCGGAATTATTAATTGCTCTGCGCGTAGTTGTAGCTTCTTTAACATATGTACGTCGTTTACTCTGTACCCACTTGTATCTCCCTTGAAAAAGAAATATTTACTTCGTTATCTGTCCCTAACTTTCTTTAAAAAAAAAAGAAAGAAACTTCAGCTCTTGTATGGCAGAAACTTCAACTAAAACAAAAGTGACTATTAGACACACAAGAATACTAAAAAAAATTCCCTCGCAGATTTATTTATTGCTACTAAAGGCATTTTAGACCATACTCTCTTGTAAACTGCTATTTCCGGGGTGCCTTGATAGTCAAAGCAGACTTTGTGCCGTTGAGGCAAGAGAGGTGTGCAGAGTAAGCCTGATTCTCCGTTTGGACTTCTCTATTGATATCCACCCTTTGGCACTCATATGACCTTGTGCAGTTGCGAGCGCCTTAAAACCTTACTAAAACAAACCAAAACTATTTTGTCTTTTTGTCTGACTGAACCAACGGTCCCACTCATGATTTGGATGGTTGGCGGAGAGAAGGGAGAGAGATAGCGAGATGACAAAGTGAAAATTGTGTAGTTCACCATCGCACCAATGCACAGACTTTAAGCTTGTTGCACACCTTTTCATTCTCTTGAACACTTTTGCACCATAGTGAACTCATAGAACATGACTTAGTAGAGGAGAGAGAGAGACACCAAAGAGGGACAAAACTGGGCAAACCAAACCTTGGATTTTTCTAAAGCTAGTCTGTCACATTTCAGCAGCATAAAGAGTCTTGGAAATATGATGGAATACTTCAGACATTTTTGTTTCTTGTTTGAGAATGTGTGTTCCCCCTTTATGTGAGCAATATTGTAGTTGTTTTATTATTGTGTTTTTTTTCTAGTTATTACCTGTTGAGATGAACTATGGTGTAGATCTAGATCTAGATCTAGTATCCTTCTTCATATTTACAACTTTCTTCTTCTTATCGTGCTATAACAATTATATGTTTAGTTTCTGGTGTGTCGGTGAATGCTGTCATGTCTGTCTCCTGCACCTTCTACTTCTACCTCCTGCCAGTGTTGCGCTGATTTACCAGTCGTCTGTTCCTGGTGAACTACGTCAAGTCATCATGCTGTTTCTCCAAATTCATCTTGCCCATGTCTCCTTTTTGCCATCCTCTTCTTCTTTTTCTCATTTTTTCTTTAAACGGACGTCCCAGTCTCTTGTGTTAAGGATTCTGTTCTCCGCGGGTGCTCCAGGCTCCTGTAGAGTTCTAGGTTTCCCTGCTGAGGGTTGTTGGGCCAATATCTCCTTATTCTGAGTGCCTTGAGCTTTATGGGTAGGTTTGTAGTAGATGGTTTCCTGTGCCATCCTCTTTTAAGAAAACTTTTCCTTGACGTTTATATGACGTTTCGCAGTTGCGAGCACCGTAAAACCTCACTAAAACTAAAAAGAAAACTTTTATTCAGTGTCTCATTTCTCTCCTCTTTTGCATATCCTATTTAAATTCCTGTTTTTTTTATATTTTATCCTTTTTTTCTTTGGGGGGGGGGGGGGTGGATTAAGGTGTCAGTAGTGCGTCCTTTTGACCCTGTCTTGTCATCTCTGCTGTGTGTGTGTGTCTCATGTACTTTTGCTTGTCTAGAGGAAAAGACGGCAATTTTTTACCTGACCTCTTGTAACCACAGTTCCAGTTGTTGGGATTTTTTTGTATTTCATTTTCATTTTCCTTTGCCAAACGTACCCATTGGTTTGTTGTTGTTGTTTTTTTAAAGATGGGTTTTATAGTCTCTTGTCCTTGGTCTGCTCTTTAAGTTCCTTGGTTGTTGGGCCTCTGAGATGTCTCTATAACCTTATTGTATTGCAAGTGCCGTAAGACTCTTACTAAAACTGTCTCTAAGTAAGTATGTGTGTCTGTAGCTGCGTGGAGAACAACACAGCAGGTGGTTGGAGGGCACCCTCGGTAGTGGTAGGTCCTACTTCTGTACTGTTCCTTCCCTCTTTTGTTTGCCCTCTGTGGTTCTGTCGGAGTCCGGCGTTAAATTTGGAGGTCCTGCCTCTCTAAATGAATGGCCAAACAGTGTTGAAAAGGACGTGAAACGGTTACATGGACAACTGTTCCTGATTGTCTGAGTTGCTTTTTCGCTATCTCAGAATTACAACGTTCTTCTTGATATTTTTGGCCCTTTTTGAGTTTCTAAGACCATGAGGTCAGAAACCAAATGTTTTCTCTGCTCTATCAAAATCATAAGATTATTCTGAGTCAATATCAAGACATTCAAAGAATTGCATTCGAAAAAGCCTGACATGTTGTGAGACTGAAAATCTTTGACATCAGATTTCTCAAAACTAGGTACTGAGCAGATAGAACTTTGTAATTCAAAAGTAGCTTTTTTGTCTCTGCACTAGGCGACCATTGTGGTGTCAGTATGTTCCTCTCCTTACTGAAGCTAAGTGGATGGTTGGAGGGTGCCCCTGGTAGGTCCTATTTCTCTAATTCCCCTCTGTTGTTCCCGTCTGTCTGTCTGTCTGTCTGTTTGTCTGTCTGTCTGCCTGCCTGCCTGTCTGTCTGCCTGCCTGTCTGTCTTACTTTTTCCCCGGCACTAAATGACCATTATTGTGGGTCATCAATGTGCTTCTCTTCTCTCAAACAAACAAACAAAACCAAAAACAAACTGAAACCCAAAAAACCCCAAACAAAACTTGAGAGTGAGAGCAGCGTGGTGGGTGCTGTGCTGTGCTGTGCTGTACTGTGCCGTGTCCTGGTGGTGAGCTGAGCTGTCCTGAGTGACGTGACCTGACCGCAGCTGTCTTGTCTGTCTTCCCCGCGTTGTGTCCGCAGCTACACGCCGGCCTCTGCTCCCCCCTCCTACACCAAGGACGCAGGCAGTGTGTCCTCCAGCCTGAAGGCCCCCCTCCACCCCAGCGCACCGCCGTCCATAGAGGTGACCGCCCCCACGCCAACAGAGAAACGACAGGCCAAGGCGCTCTATGACTATGACGCCGCGGACAGCTCAGAGCTGTCCTTGTTGGCGGACGAGGTAAAAAAAAATGACAGACACACTCCCCTCCCCCCACCCCCTCCAAGCTAACCGGCCTCGAATGTACCCCTCCCCGAGCTTCCCAGCCTTGAATATATCCTGCGCCAAAATTACCCGGAAAACTACGTGACCTTGAAAATACCCCTCCCCTAAAACAACCTGGCCTTGAAAATACTACTTCCCATAACTACGTGACCTTGAATATACCACTCCCCAAAACTAAGTGACGCTGAAAATACCCCTCCCCAAAACTACCCGGCCTTGAAAACAACGCCCATCCGCCCTTTATACTCCATCCTCCCTCATCCCCCCTACCCCCATAGAGACAGACTGCATACAGTGTGTTGCTCTTCATATCTTATTAACAGCATGGGGAATGATGGCTGCACAGGGAGGGAGGGACAGTAGGCCCCAGAAGAAAGAGAGACCACGTTAGCTGTGTCTGTTGCACTCTAGGTTGACTCGGAAGAAAAAGTTTTGTCAACAACACCTTTGATCTGGAGGGGAGCAAGCGCAGAGGGGAAAAAAAAGGAAAATTTTACTTAAAATTCGAGTTCTGCTCCTCTTCCCTCCTTCCCCCCATTCCCCCCTCCTTTTTGCTGTGTTCAGTCTTCCAACGAGCTAAAGTGAAACTGCCTTCTCCTTCATAAAAGTCAGCTTCCATCTTGTATTCTTATAATTATTGAGTCTTCAGGCAAAGCTCTACCTCCCTTCTTCCTTCCTTCCTTCCTTCCCTCTCCCCCCCCCCCCCTCCTCTTTCCCTTCCAGCTTGTTTCAGTATGAGCTCTTCTGTGTCCCATGTTGTGGCCTGCCAGTATGTGCGTGTGTGTGTGCAAGTCTTGCTCCATCGGCTCACTGCACGACTGTCACTTTACTTGTTGATAGGCCACTTTACTCGTGGTTGCTGATATTCCAACTTCAGCATTTTAAAAAAAATTTTTTTAGAGACATAAGCGAAGTTACTACTCGGAAAGAGTTAAGAAAACACAAAAAATGTCCTGTTTGTCTTCTGTCTCAAAGCTCAAATATGTTGTGAAACTCACTGCCTCTCATCTCGTCATGAGAAACAGGGCTGTTTTGTTAATAAATGTGGATTACTTTTCCCCCCCAGTTCATTCTTACTTTTTATTTCAAAGAAAATTCTTTTGATCAACATTAATAAAAGACAAAACAAGTCAGTGTTTTCTATGCAGTTTAATTTCATTCGCTTTTACTTGGTTTGAATATTGGTTTCTGTGGATGTAATGTAAGGTTTGCTTTCTAACTCACAGCATGTTTGCATGAAGTCCATCATTACACTATGAGTGTTGAGCGTGCAGCTTGTATAGTGGAGGAGGCGTTGCTTAGCTGCAGCATGATTAGGCTTTTGACTCTTTTGATTTTAATATATCCCAGTCACTTTGTACTGCTGTAGTTTTGTGTTGTATGTGTGTTGTGTTAGTTTTCCCCCCTCGGTGGTCGATGTCAGATAATACCGTTAACCGTTTACTGTTTACTCGACACGTGTTTTTTGTTTGCATGCGTACTGTTACTTAACAATATTATGGTATGACGCTAAAGATTAATCTCTAAGACTGACCTGTTGGATGCAAGCGTAATTGAAGTACCTTTGATCTTTTTGTTTTACTGTGGTAAACAACTTAGTAGGTTTTAAAAGAAAGAAAATATGATGTAGAATAAATTCCTTTTTTTTCTTTTTTTTAATAAGAATTAGAAGTTGAAGTTCTGAAAGAAAAAGATGGGTTCAAGTTTTTAAATTTTGTGAATAATTCATGCTTCAAAAATGTTAAAGCTTTTGGTGAGTAATTAGTGATAATGCCATTCGTTTTGAGCAATTATCCTATAAACAGGCAAGGCGTACAAAGGTATATTATATTCAAATTACATTGTGTTAAGATAAGTGATGCAATCTTTTTCCCTGAGTGATTCAGAGTTTAGAAAAAGCGTCCATAGCATGTCGCCTGTTGTCAGAATGAAAACCTTTTTGCCTGTTGAAATAATTGAAATATTTGTACTGAAAAATCTCCCAACCCTTCACCAGCACATTGATTTTTAAAATCATTTTTGCCTGACTTTTTGTCGCTATCAACTTTGGTAAGCCTGACTGCTTCTCCTTTGCTTGCACACCTACTGTTTTGCCACTTTATCAGCTCATGCTCATGCTTTTTTCCTTACCTTTCTGATGTATTTTACTCTATGCATAATTGACTCTCGTGTGCTCATCACATAACTTTTTGTATCCAGAATGTGTTAGAACTTTGAAAACAAGGCTTGGAAGATCTTCCAGCCGCCTTATTTTGTTCTGTCAGCCGTTGAAAAGAAAATTATTTGCCTCACTCCTACCGTATTTCTGGCCCTACTATAATCTTTTAGAATTAAGTTAACTGACTGAAATATTTTTTTAAATGGTATGAAGAATTGTATTATAAATGACATTTAGATTCGAAATTGAAGGGCTAAAAGTCCACATGTTTTGCTTGTGAAACAAATGTTCTCTGAATTCCGTTCTCTCTAATAATGTGTTTGAATTTATCATAAGAAGGAAAAGGAAGGAAATTTTTGTATAGTTAGAAAAATGGAATAGCCTTGTGTGGTCAATCAACATTTGAAAAAGATTTGACAAAGACATATTATATATATATATATCTGTGTGAGAATGTAACTGAAAGCAGTGGAGCCTTTTTTCTGCAGCTGCAAGTTTATCGAGCAAAGTTTCTTTTACAAGTAATAACGAATGCATTTTGGTTATCAGTCAACATAGCTGCCAACCAGTGCGTTGAAAGCATATTTTATACATTTTTAAAGGTCTCAGTACAGAAGCCCTTTTTCTTGTTGGAAAATTGTGTCGCGACGTGGTGGAATCAGTCGCTCATCAATTTTGGGGCATATGGAGTTATTGGTATTGTCTGAAAGCTTATTCACGTGCTTTGCTTTCTATGAAAAAAATACCCATCTATCTTAAATAGAAGTTGAAATATTTGCTATTGAAGGAGGTGAAGGTAGCTTGGTTTCAGAAGTAAAATGGCTGCCAAAGTTTTGTAACTCTTCTATGGTTTGAGAGACCTTAAAAACTGAAAGTCTTCATATTTTGTGCCATTAATCAACGTTTTTCAATAAAATTCACATGATAAATTTTTTTAATATGGACATTAACAAGTGTTGAGCCAAAAAAATATTTTTTTACGTGACAATTGACATTCTGGAGAAAAGATTCTTCGTCCTCCCCCACCCACCCACCCCCCCTTTTCTCTCTCTCTCTCTCACCCCCTCACTCTCTCACTCACTCACTCACTCACCCACCCCCTTTTTCTCTCTCTCTCTCTCTCCCCCCTTGTGGGATCCAGCTTATCATGGTGTACAAAATATGCTTCTCTTTACTCCAACAAACAAATTTAAGTGTTTTGTTCTAATTCGTCCTCCCCCACCCACCCCCATTTTTCTCTCTCTCCCTCTCGTGGGGTCCAGCTAATCATGGTGTACAAAGTGCAAGGCCTGGAGCCCGACTGGCTGATGGCGGAGCGAGGCTCACAGAGGGGGAAGGTGCCTGTCACTTATCTCAAGGTCTTGGAATGAGGACGGAGCTGCCGATTACAGCGGGGGGGATGCTTCTTGGGAGTCGGGGCTTTTTTGTTTCGTTGTTTTGGGGGGAGGGAGGGGTTGTTTTTTTGTTTTGCAATTTTCTGGGAACCTTTTTTTTTTTTTACTGGTGGAAGGGAAGGGGGTGGATGGGTGGGTGGGAAGGGGGTGGGGAGTTTATCTTTTCGGTTCTACGCTTTGCATGCAATATTTCACCTTACATCATAATTCCTCCTCCTCCTCTTCCATGAACTTGCAATTTTTAAATTTTTCAATAAATGATTTATGTTACGCTGCTTTACGTTTGTGATATGGAAGGGAGATACCAATCCATCTGATTATAGCTTGAGGGGCTGAGCGCTAAAGATACTTTTTTTTGTGCTTGTGGCCCCTGGTTTTTGAGGGGTCTTTGTTGAGTGGCGTGAAGTTTGCAAAGGTTGAGACACGCGGTCAATCAGTTCCCTCTCTCTCCCTTGTGTGTTCAGTCGAAAAAGAATACTCTTTTACTCCATGGTATGTGTATAGAGCAGATGTTATATATATATATATATATATATATAAAATGTGTGTAGAATGTGAGGAATGCCCATTACCATTTTGTAGGATGAGTATTTGTTGGAGCACATACGCCTTTGTAATGTAGCGAAGTCATCTCGTGTAGTTGGGAATTTCACGTATTTTGTCGTATGTCTTTTTTATGTGTTTTTTGCACCACACAAGAGACTGTTTGATTGGGAAATGTTTACTAACACACGGAGGCTTCATGACCAGATGGCTTTGATGTGTCCTCCATCGGAATTTTTTCTTTGGCTGTTTTTTTGTTTGTTTTGTTTTTGTTTGTTGTTTTTTTTAAAGTAAACTGCTTATCCAGATTCAGTGAGTGTTGTGAACAGAATCTGATTGTTTGTAAAAGAGTGGCGTTGGTGGTCTAGTGGTTAGGCTGCTAGACTCGTAACCATGAGGTTGCGGGTTTGGGGGTTCGAGCCTCAGGCCTGACGTTGTGTCCTTGGGAAAGGCACTTTACACAAATTTTCCTCACTTCACCCAGGTGGGAATGGGTACCCAGCCATAGACAGCGAAAGATCTTGTCAGTACAATAGTGTTTTTGCGCCTATAAATGGCCGCTTGCTCTGTATGCTTTTCAGGAAGTTGAGATTGTTTCAGAAAGTTATCAGGTCTGCTGGGGTAATGGTATTAGATTGTAAAGTGCATAGAGCTTGCTGTTGAGCGGGGATTTGCGCTATACAATGGCTATCTATTATGTATAATTATTACTATTATTGTTCCTTGGATTTTGGCAATACTGGTACCCACTTCCCATTAGGTGTCTGTTGAACCATGTTGTTTGTTTTTCTCTCGTAGAAAAGTCTGCGCAGAATCTGGAGCTGCAAAATGATCTCTCTCTCTCTCTCTCTCTCTGTCTCTCTCCTTCACCAATGTTATCTCACAAATCCTATGCCTAATCAACTGCTGTGACAATGTAATGGGGCCACAAATTATTTTCCTCTAATCTGTTTTCATGATATGTCATTGTTGTGCGTCATGTGTGTACACGTGAAAGTCGGATGTTTCTTCTAGAGCCCGACCGTCGCGTCGAGTCCTGCTTCCCTCGTCGCACCGTAGCGCCATATGTTTCAGCCCTGTGAGAAGTTCTTCTGAAAGTGTTGTTGTTGTCGTTATTACTTTTTGGAGTTGTATTTGCAGTCCGCTGACACTTTCTTGTTAATATTGTTGGTGAACCTAAGTTGTGGGTGGTTGACGGGTGCTGTGGTGTGGTTTGCTTCTTCTTTCGCTTCTTCTTTCCTGTCAAACATCTATCGTGCTGTAGAATTCTCGCTGAAGCAGAGATATGTGGGAGTTTGTATTGAATTACCCATAACAACCGTTTTGGTTTGGGTTTTTTCAGGATTTTAGCTCGGTCGATGAAATTTCCAAACTTTTCAACTTAGGAAAGAGACAATGCCTAGTTCATCTATTGTGTCAATCATTTGTATGAGTATGTACATTGTGTGATATGATGCTACGGTATGCAATGTGCGTCCAGCATTATTTGTGTAGTTGTTTGCAAGTGGTTGTAGTGCCCTGTGCTGTGTTCATGAAACGCTCACACTCGTCGGCTGTGGTCTCAGACTTTGGAGTGGTCCCCCCTTTCGTAGAGCAAGCTGTAGCGTATTTTATTGCATGCTGTTGATAAAAGTTTTTCACTCTTCCGGTAGAGCATGGTGCATTCATTTCCCTTTGTAACCCAGCCTATTTGCTCCTTCCATAGTAGCCTTATCCCGTATTGTTTCATATTATTGTTCCCAAATTTGCTTCTTTTTTTTTTCTGAGGGTTTCGTGGTAGTTGAGGGTTGTTGTGTGGTAAGTTGTGGCCTGCAGAGTTGAGGTTGTGTTGGGCTGTCGACCGGGGCACTGTTGGCGCATTGAACTTGAGGGGGTCTTGATTGTGGGGAATTATATTGCTTGAATGCCACTTGCAACGCTGTTAGGGGACAGTCTATTTTTCTGCCATTCCAGAAGCTCTGATATCTGGACTTTGTATGAGCTGTGCAGCAATTATTGTTCTGCTTTTTGTAGACATGACATACTGTCGCTTTTTAGGACAAGGGGGCTATCCCGGAAAATGCTGTTTTGAGAAAATCCAAGGTAAAGTTTTTTACCCTTGTTCAGTTTCGTTAAAAGACACGTAGAGTTTTCTCTATACTATAACCAAACAAATATACTCACCAATGAAACCAGACTTCTCCTATAGATAGGGTAATGCCAACTTTTGGTGTAGGTCAAAATTTCTGGAAACCCGCAAAATCTGGGTTAGCCCGCAAGTCTTTAAAAGCGACCATATATATATATATATAAACATATATGTTTTGAGGATGAGGTCGGAGAAGTCTTGGTCTGTGCGGCTAGGTGGCCAGCTCTTTCTCGCTCTGGGTTTTTTCCCCCCCTCAACGTTCTCTTCTTCCACCCTCAAAGGTACTAACCTTACCCACGCTCGAGATAAGGAACAAGCAAGACGGTCTTTAAAGGAAGCTTTGCGTGCTCATGACAGCTTGGATTTCAGTGTTCAGCGAAATGTCAGAGTAGCAGGTTATCCAGCAATGTGCAGATTTATTTGTTATTTTTGGGCACAGAGCCTCAGGAAAGAAAGCCAAACATCGTAAATAAGTTGAGTGCCCTGTGCCTTTTTATATTTCAGAAAAAAAATGCCCGTGATATGTGCATATCCTAGAAAATAATTTGAAGGGATAATGTTTTGTCAATAATGTTACCTAACAGATTTTCTATCTAGTCTTATAATATATAAAAGTTTCAATGTCGATCATATTATGTACTTTGCTGAATCCTTTCTTGAAAGACTGCAGGATTATTTCCCGGCTCTGTTGTCGCTTGGTGAGTGGTGGCGTCTGGTGATGAGACGGTCGCTGAGTCGGATGTTGCTCTGCCGGTGGGCTGTTCACAACGTTGGGCTATGCTGACACTTGGTCGTCGACGATAATGTCATTGCTCATTCATGGATAGTCTTCTGTTATGCAGGATAGGCCTACTTATCCTGTTAGGTTTTTCAATTAATTGAAGAAATTATGGTATATGTTGTGGTAGTAGATTGATTCGGGGATTTTTTGCAGCCAAACATAAACATTTTTATTATATTTATTTAGCCTTTATTTTTCTTCTATCCTTATGCTACGTTCTTCATGAACTGTTGTATGTGAAAGTGGAGCACAGGTGGGTGAGATTTGAATGAAAATTATTATTCTTTAGTTGGGACTGACAGACTTTGATTGAATTACAAATAACCCTTGATGTAGACTCTCAACTCTGAACCAGCCACTTGCTCTGTAGAGACTGTGAAGTTTGAGAACGTAATGAGCTCTTGCTCCATGTGAGGGAGCAATTCTCTTTTTTTTTTTTATTCCCCAAAATCTTTGAAATCTCTGATGTTCCAAAGCTTTTGTTCCTGTGGCTTGTAGGACATTGTGGTCCAGATTTATGGACACATTTTCGTACAAGTCTCCTTTTTATGCAAAGTGGTGAATTCGAGAAATCTTTCTTGATGAAACATTATGACCATGCCGTTTGTAATTTTATGCTATTTTGTGAGAAACATGAGGAGTCTACGAAGTGTAGGCCTTCTCCAGAAAAATCACGTAATCTCTTTCAGTAGCCTTGTCCGCATCCATGATCCACAAGATCCGTGTAGTGTGTTTTGTACTACGTCAGCTGAGGTTAGTAGACAAGAGTTGTCTGTGGTGTTGTTGATGGTCCAAAGTGTTGTGCAGTAGTTAGTTTGCCGCCCGCAGAATGGCCGCTAGTGTCTGGTGGGGGCGTTTTCCTTCAACATCAACATTGTCTAGTTACCTCTGCTCCTTCCCAAGTCTAGAGTGATCGTGTTGAGGTCAAAAGCCGCTTTCTTTTTTTTTTTTTTTTTTTTTTTTTTTTGTTCTGCCATGCCAGGCCAGTTGCAAGCACTTTTTTTTTTCTTCTCTTTTTTTTTTCTTCTCTTTTTTTTTTCTTCTTTTTTTTTGTTTTCATTTGAAGATACAGCAACAACAGTGGTACTGGCAGAAGCGAGGTGCTTGATAGTGGTGTGTATACACTTATGTGTGTGTGTGTGTGAGTGCATATGTGTGTGTGTGCACTTTTGTGAAGAGAAAGGGAAAGCGAGATAGAGGAGATGAGACAGCAAGAGAGACACTGAGGAAAAAAATTAATCTGAAATAACAAAGAATGAATTTATTGGGACAGGGAGAATAGGTAGTCCTTTGCTGAACAGAGGAAACATATTGTCTCTCGTGGTTGCCTGCGAGACAAAAGAATGGGATGGGATGGAGAAGCCATTAGGACAAGACTATGCACACAGACCATTGCCTCCATAGACTTTGTGGGGAAAGAACATATAATGTGTCACGACGCGGTGGAATCGGGGACTCGTCAATTTTTGGGCTTGTAGAGTTATTGGTATCATCTGAAAGCTGATTTATTTGCCTTGGTTCTAATGAAATAAATTTCCATTTGTCTTGAATAGAACTCAAGATATAAATTTGCGATTGAAGGAAGTGAGATCTTCTGGTTTCAGTTGTGAAATTAGCGAGAAAATGGCTGCCAAAGTTTGGTAACTCCAATAGCTAAAGAATTTTTGAAAAATTAAAATGACATTTTGTGCCTTTAATCGATATTTTTTAAAGTAAAATTTACATTCAAATGTGTTTTCATATGGGCATAAAAGTGGTTACGGCAAAGCACAAAACTTCAATAAAAATGTCCAGACTGGCAGAAAAATGCTTTTTTTCAGATTTTGATGAGCGCCTGATTTCACTACTCTGCCTCATATATGTTTTATACTGTAAGACTGACGGCTCTCTGGACTGAAACCACTTGCAGCTTACAGCACACAGCTTGCTTTTTTTTTTTCCTGTTGGAGAATTCATGATGTATCTCTTCTGCTTTCATATAATTCATAAAATTGTAAACTGCTGTGGAGTCCGCTTAAACTGCAATCTCGGGACCGCCTGATTTTCTTCGTTTCGGCCAAACTTTTGGATGAACCATGTTTTGATTTAAGTGGATTCCACTGTAGTGTTCATGTTAGGAATAGGTCTGTTGAAGTTGGTTAAGACATATTATAGAACCTATAATATAACTATAACATCAGCTCAGAACTCTTTTGTCCAAAGTGCTTTTGATCTAAATAGTTTTGAGGCGAAGATATATATATATATATATATATGGAAGTCGCACTCAATTTTTCTACAACTGCTGGGAGTGTGTTATGTCTGTGTGAATGTAAAAAAATCCATAGCGTTTATTTCCTTAATGAATTCCCACAAATAGGAGGAGACAAGCTTTGATTTGCTGCACATTGGGGTGTCATGAGTTCATTTGTGATTTGTTGTTGAATAATACTCTTCATGACGATGTTTTGTTTTGCGTATGGCAGGGGCAGTATCTTCAGAGCATGCTCAGAGTAGATGCTTCAGTATTCAAGTATTAATAGAAGCCTTTTACTACATACAAACCAAGATGTGAACACGTGTCGCCTAAGGCAATTGAGATGGGAACACGCGGGAACACGTGTCGCCTAAGGCAAATGAGATGGGAACACGCGTCGCCTAAGGCAAATATGAAATGGGAACATGTGTTGCCTAAGGCAAATGAGATGGGAACACGTGTCGCCTAAGGCTCGCCTAAGGCAATGGAAACACGTGTTGCTTAAGGCAAATGAGATGGGAACACGTGTCGCCTAAAGCAAATGAGATATGAACATTATGTTGCCAGTGGATTCATTCTGGCAGAGTAAAGTCTTTCCCTGTGCTCTCTTATGCTACTCTGAAAAATGTTGGAGCGGGGGTTGGAGGGTTTACAAAATTGGAAACGAGGATTCTGTTTTCTTAGAAAACCTGCTGTGGTTCTGACACAAATGATGATTTGAAAACTTTGCTTTCCTTTGTCAGTAAAAATTCAAGTTTTATTAGACCTTTATGTGATCTACTAAGCGGCGTTTAAACTGATGTGGTGAGACAGTCGAGTAACTTTAACTATGCAACATTGTGGAATTTTTTGGTTTTAAGTTATGGGTTAAGGATTCTCAACAAAAGCTTTCTGACTGCGGCAGTATTAATCCTCTGTGAAATGTGCTCCTTTATGACGACGATAAATTCCTTTTTTGACTGGTTCTGGTGTTGAACATCGGCCTTGTGCTGATAGTGATATATATTTAGTGTCCATTTATGCTCTTTGTATTTGTCCGTCTACAGTATGAAGGGATTTAATACTTGTGAGAAAGGTGTTGAGAAGGCTTTGGGAGAGACAGACAAGCAGAGACACACAGACAGACAGACAGACAGAGACAGACAGACAAACAGACAGTTAAACAGGCAGACATACAAACAGACAGACAAACAGGCAGACAGACAGAGAGAAGAAGAATATAAAGATGGACGGACAGACAGAAAAAAAGGGTTAGGGAGAGGGGTGGGGGAGATAGAAACATATCTTTGTGATTTGCTCGATGCTTACATGAAGTGTTAAGAGAGAGTGTGTTGTCCATGTGTGAACTACAGTGTAAATGGAAACTCCACATTCGGTTAATTATCCCCTCATGTTTCTTGGAAATTTGCCATTATTATTAATTTGTAGCTCCTTTATTATTATTTTATTTTGTGGGAAGCATGTGCGCACACATATTTGCACAGTAGCGCACACTCATTCATTCACTCATATTCATTCATTCATTCTCATATATTTACATACACACGCTGCTCCACACTGACACTCCTATGCACATGCATCCGCGTTCAGTACAGATTCACACACACACACACACACACACACACACACACACACACACACACACACACAAACACACACACACACACACACAAACAAACACAACACACACAAAACGTATTGTGCACACGTGTGTAAATACGCACTTACACTGCAAGAAGACATTCAGAAAAGTTGCCAGCGATGTGATGCCTCTAGGGATAAGAATGTTATTTTTTGGGTTTTCTGCCCATTGCTTTGTTTTTGTTTTGTTTTGTTTTATTTTGATTTGTATATTTCTTTTTTTTTCCTCATTTTTTTTTTTCACACAATGAGTTTCATTGAGGTTATCATAATTCTGTTTATGATCTCTCTGACTGCAAATAAAGGAACATGGTACGTAAATTCCATCATCTACATGATCTGTTTTTTTAAGTACTTGTTTTTGGTTACAAATTGCATATTGCCCAATACAGTCAAACCTTTTATGTTTTACTAACAACCACCTGTCCAAGACAACAAGACAATCACCTGTACAGACACCCCCCCTCCCCCCACACACACACTCTTGTTTTTTTTGGGTGTTTTTTGTGTTTTTAACTATGGTACATGAAAATGACTAAGAAAACAGTGCACTTTACTCGTACTCTGGTGTGGTTGCTTCTTCTTTCCTATCAACAAACATCTATCGTCCCTATCTCTCCTCCTTTTTTTATGTATGTTGTTACTCTCTGTTACAAATTAATCTATTCTTCGGCACTTATAAAGTGATTATGACCTTATTGTGTTGCAAGTGCCGTACAACTTACGTAAACTCACCTTCCTCAAAAAAAGGACGAGGCATCGTGGAGCATGTTGTCACCTTGTACTTGTCGGAGCCACCTGAAGAGTGCCACTGGCGTCTGTGCTTTAGTCTAATACTAATAGATGGGGCTCTCTTGGTCCAGAGGTTACGGTGTTCGCCTCTCATTCAATACCGGTAGGTTGTAGGTCCCGGGTTCGAAGAGAACAAGCAAGAAAGCTGTATAGTAATAATA
>NW_004797507.1:1035835-1036774 GCF_000002075.1 Aplysia californica
GGGGGGTATACAAACAGGCTGCTGGTGAGTAGAATATTTTGCCCCAGCAACGCTACACTTTAACTTTTGGATTTGAGCATTTTGGACCTTAAGAACAAAAGGGTCTTTACCGAGACATGTGTATTAATAAGATCGTCTCTTTCTTTACCAAAGGGTCTGTTGGGTCCTGCTTAGCAGAGTCGAGCAACGTCGGTCTTCTTAGGTTTTGGTTTTGTTTTTTTTGTTTGTTGTTTTTTTCGTAGAGTCTAGACTATGTAATGTTAAGAAATGTCACTATTCCCACTGCATTTTTTAAACCATTTTAAAACCACTGAAAAATTGTGAGGCAGCGTGGTGGAATCAGGCGCTCGCCAAAATAATCGAAGTGAAGAAACTTGCATTTTTCAGCAGGTTTGTGAATTTTTATCGAATTTTTGTTGGGTTTTTTTGTGGGTTTTTTTGCTCAACACCTTTCATGCCCATTAAAGAACTCATTTCTGTGTAAATTGTTCTGAAAAACGTTGATTAAAGGCACAAAAAATGTAAATTTTCAGTTACCACGGACTCTTAAGCTAAGGAAATAACTAATCATTGGCGGTCATTTTCTCACTAATTTTACCTCTGAAAACAGGTGACCCCAACCTCCTTCTTCCTCAAATATCTCGACTTGTATTCAAGATAAATGGATACTTTTTTCATCCCAATAAAGACGAGTGAACAAGCTTTAAGATGATACCAAAACTCTACATGCCCAGAAATTGATGAAAGCCTGATTCCATCACGCTGCCTCACAATTATAGAAGGTCTATTCTACTTCAAAAGTTTTGAGTATGACTTGATCGATATCAAAGAAATTGGTGTACAGCATTTTTTCTTTTTCATTTAATTTAATTTTATCATAATTATTTTTTGAAATTTATTATTTTTTATATTATTATTATTATTATTATTATTATTATT
>NW_004797507.1:1037025-1039050 GCF_000002075.1 Aplysia californica
AGTATCACACTCAGGCGGTTTAGTATTAACTTTGAGCACGATACTAAGTGTCGGATATCGTTTTACGTAGTCTTATCAATTGTAATTGCCTTCTATTTTACCCTCATGCCCTCTATTGTACCTACGGACCAAGTTTCTAGGGGGGGGGGCAGAAAGTGGAGGCGAAAGCAGATGACAGACAGAACATTGCAAGAGAACAAGAAAGGAGGTGAAAGGAGACAATTTTAGAGAAGAAAAAAAATTCCGTCGCTATCATGATTCGAATCCGGGACCTATTGAATGAGAGGCGAACACCTTAACCTCTAGGCCACGAGAGCCCAAGGTTATTAAGTAATTACGCTACCTCAGAATTACGAAATTGTTCATTGTTTTAAGAAATTTGACGTAAATTGCCGTGGAAAAATTTTGAGTTTCACAATATTTCAAGCTTTTCCGTATACAATTCTTTGAATATCTTGATAACGACTCCGAATAATCTTACTATTTTGATAGAGCAGATAGAGCAAATGATTTCTAATCTTGTGGTCTTAATTACTCAAAACGGCCAAAAATGTCAAATAGAACTTTACAATTCTGAGGTAGCGAATTAATTACTTCTTAGGTAGTAACAGGTGCTCTGGTGTGGTGTGCTCCTTCTTTCCTATCTTCTGATCAAACATCCATCGCTCTCATCTTTCCTCTTTCTTTTCTTTGTTTGCCACTCTCTTGTAACACATCTAGTCGTGGGCACTTTTTTTTTTTACCTATTTGCGTTGTTAGTGCCGTAAAACTAAAACAAAAGATGTGTGTAGTCTTGTGGTCTTAGGCAAAAGTAAGACCATTATGTCAAGTATGCTTAGTGACTTCAGGCAGGCTTTAGTTTAGTTTTAGTAGAGGTTTTTCGGCGCTCGCAATTGCATACAGTCATATGAGCGCCAAGGGGTGAACGTCAACAGAAAAGTCCAAACAGGGAATCAGGTTTACTCTGCTCACCTCTCTAGCCTCAACAGCACAAAGTCTGCTTCATATCAGGCTTGACTAAATTGTACGAAATCAAAGAAACGCAAAATTGCCTTCGTGCGTGTATTGGGGAGCATCAGTATTGATAGAATGGACGTACATTGCATTTCCAATGAATGGAGAGTATTGTCTCTTCAGTTATCAATGTTTCATTGCGATATATTTTTTATTACGATAGTTTCAAGCAAAACGGTAAACAGAAAAATCACAAAAACCACGCACAACTTGGACTTAACAATAATAAATGTACTCATTATTCTTTTGCTTATTAGTATTAGCCATTGGTTTTGTTTTGTGCACAAACCCTTTGGGCGTCGACTCTATTAAATTTTGGATATAATTATCTGTCATTTCACCCCGAATATCACAGAGATTGCAAACAAAGGGTCTGAATTGGGAGCAAAGTCGCTTTTCTTTTGTTGCTCTTTCATGGGACTTAACATGCACGTAGGATTCATATTGGGGCTATTTATTAGTGATCACTCCAACGTCAATTTGATTTGGTTTTCCAAGAATTGTCTAGTGGCAATGGCCCTGTGAGAAAGTGCTTTGCTATGAATGGGGGTGTCTACTTGAATGACACCATGACCAAAATAAAGGTAAGACATGACGTTACAGCACTTGCGCGATGTAACCCATTAAATCAAGCCACCCTGTGATTCTCACGAAGGCGGTTTTGTTCGTTCCACTCCAGGCCACCCAAAACCATGACAGTTTCGTGGCCTCTGTTCCTCACGGACAGATGATTATGTCCAACAATTAACTAATACAGTCCATTGGCTAAAAAGGTTTCGTGTAGAGCACGAAACCAATAGCTTCGAAACAAAAACAAAATAATACTAATCAGCACATATAATGTTAAGTTCAGGTTTTGATTGGTAATTGTAATTGCTGTTTTCCAATCTGTTTGAAGATACCACCACAAGATGCTGTTCATTGTGCATGAGTGTGTAAATGCTGGGCTTTAACACGATAGTTGGGTGATTACATTTTCAAGTTACTTTTGGGCGCCACTGAATTGGTAAG
>NW_004797507.1:1039150-1040910 GCF_000002075.1 Aplysia californica
ACTTGGACTTCACAATCATAAATGTACTCATTACTCTTTTGCTTATTAGTATTAGCCATTGGTTTTAGTTGTGCACAAACCCTTTGGGCGTCGACTCTATTAAATTTATGACATAATTATCTGTCATTTCACCCCGAATATCACAGAGATTGCAAACAAAGGGTCTGAATTGGGAGCAAAGTCGCTTTTCTTTTGTTGCTCTTTCATGGGACTTAACATGCACGTAGGATTCATATTGGGGCTATTTATTAGTGATCACTCCAACGTCAATTTGATTTGGTTTTCCAAGAATTGTCTAGTGGCAATGGCCCTGTGAGAAAGTGCTTTGCTATGAATGGGGGTGTCTACTTGAATGACACCATGACCAAAATAAAGGTAAGACATGACGTTACAGCACTTGCGCGATGTAACCCATTAAATCAAGCCACCCTGTGATTCTCACGAAGGCGGTTTTGTTCGTTCCACTCCAGGCCACCCAAAACCATGACAGTTTCGTGGCCTCTGTTCCTCACGGACAAATGATTATGTCCAACAATTAACTAATACAGTCCATTGGCTAAAAAGGTTTCGTGTAGAGCACGAAACCAATAGCTTCGAAACAAAAACAAAATAATACTAATCAGCACATATAATGTTAAGTTCAGGTTTTGATTGGTAATTGTAATTGCTGTTTTCCAATCTGTTTGAAGATACCACCACAAGATGCTGTTCATTGTGCATGAGTGTGTTAATGCTGGGCTTTAACACGATAGTTGGGTGATTACATTTTCAAGTTACTTTTGGGCGCCACTGAATTGGTAAGCTTGAAAAGAGCTTTAATTTGATATCACCTTGGACCAATCAGAGAGAAAGAAGTAGACGAGTTTGTAAAAAAAAAACAAGAGCCAAAAGTGCACCTGGAGGAGATGGCGTGTCGTATAAGGTGTTCAAGTATTGCGACACGCTGAGACACACCCACACCCTCTTGGAATGCTAAGAGTCTTGCTTTTGAATTTGATTTTGAAAAAATCCCATATATCTTGAATGAAAGTTGGGATATTAACATTTGAAGGAGGTTGGGGGGGGGGGGTCACATGATGTCAGAGGTAAAATTAATGAGAAAATGGCCATGAGAGAACAATGAATGCAAAGGACTGACTTCCAAGATGACATTTCATGAAGTATGATTTTAAATATTATATGTCTTTTAGAATTTTGCCTCCAACTCTGTACCTCTCAAATGTTGTGTGAGCGAGTTCCAAATAAACCAAGGTGCTCTCATAACTCATGAGAAATAATGATAAAAGATAGTGTTTGTAATTTGTATTACGCATACCCCCGCTCTACAACAAGCTCTATACGCTTAAACACTGTATTATTACCGAAGCAGACCATAGAACACTCAGAAACATTCTCAGCTTCCCGGGAAGAATACAGTGCAAGCAGCTGATTCAAACACTACCAAACTGACAAAATCTTCCACTGTCTATAATATAATAGCTGTGGACCCATTCTCACCTGGGTGAAGTGAGGAAAATTCGTGTAAAGTGCTTTCCCAAGGACACAACGTCGGGTCTCTGACAGGATTCGAACCCACGATCTTAAGGTTGCGAGTCTGAGATCCTAACCATTAGGCCACCGACTGATCTCCTGATCTTAGAGATCTTGGTGAAACACATTTGAATGAGGAGGTTTAAACGTAAGAGTGCTTTAGTCGAAACAGGACAAACATTTTTATGAGTGTCATGATTTCTATTACATTCGGCATTGCATAGAAGGAA
>NW_004797507.1:1041010-1047175 GCF_000002075.1 Aplysia californica
TAATGTACTGATTTATTCATATACATACTTATGCATTTCGTCACGAATACTCCTTTTCTGTTCCTACAAAGACATGCAACCAGAACGTCTCAATCACACTAGTTTCACGATTGTATTCTCATTAAATTGACTTACGAATCAGCACACAAATATGTAGACTACGCAAAAGCTTCTCTTCACTCGCACGTATGAACGAGATGCAAGCAAAAGCACGAAGGCCTGTAATGTAAATTCTCTTCTCTTGTTTTCGGGAATAGATTTACATTTGGCGGAGAAATACATGCACACGCAAACATGGTAATGTACTTCAAACTTGATAGGGGAGTTTTACCAACATGTACATGTCTCAAGACTCTCGGAAATTTGTCATTGACTAGACATAACTTAATGTGCTTCTCGTTAATTAGTGTTTAGAAAAGTTTGAGACAGAAGTAGGAAACTCTGAGTACAGGGAAGGATATTCTCTATTTGATTGTTTTTAAGCACAAGGGGGCTATCCCGAAAAAAGCTGTTTTGAGAAATTCAACGGTGAAGTTTTTGCCCCTTGTTCAGTTTCTTTAAAAGGCACGAAGAGTTTTCTCTATATCAAACACATATACACACCAATGAAATGAAACCAAACTTCTCCTATAGGTATGGTAATGCCCACTTTTGGTGTAGGTTAAGATTTCTGGAAACCCCCGAAATCTGGGTTAGTCCGGTTGTCCTTAAAAACGACCATTTGTACACAGCCAGTTTTGTCATCAAATTGTACCAAAATGTTTTGGTTTTGGGGGTTTTTTTAAAACTTTTTTTTTTCTTAATCTGTGCTCTTGGTTGCATGAGCTTGAGAAATATTTAGTCAAACTTCAAATTCTAAAAGTTGAAAAAAGCACGGAAAGTTGTAGGCCTATATATGAAGTAGGTACAATTGTTAAAAGAATGAAACTGTAGGGTTCTTTTTTTCTCTCCTGAAATAAAATGTTGCTTTCTGGGCTGAGGACATTTTAACAGCTTGCCGACGATTTGTTTGCTATAACTTGTATTTCTTTTGACACATCTAGTTGATGTTCTGTGGTATATGTATTTCGGATTGGCTTTTTAAAAAAATGATAGGCCTATACTAGAAAATCTACTCTGCGAGCAGCACTGCAAAGATGATTTGTAAGGCATCGTGGTGAAATCAGGTGCTCGTCAAAATAGTGAAATCAACAAAGATTTCAGTATTTTTTCTTGGGTTTGGAAATTTCTATCGAATTTTATATTTTGGCTCAACATCTTTTATGTCCATTCAAAAACACATTTCTGTGTGGATTTTACTGAAAAGCATTGATTAAAGGCTAAAAAAATGTACATTTTGATTTTTCAAGTACTCTCAAACTTTAGAAGTTACCAAATTTTGGTGGCAAGCTAATTTTACCTCTGAAACTAGGCGACCCTGACCTCCTTCCATCACAAATATCTCAACTTTTATTCAAGAAAGATAAGTATTTTTATCATTAAAAAATAGCTTAATGAACAATCTTTAAGATGATACCAATAACCCTTCATCCCCAAAAACTGACGAGCGCTTGATTCCTCAGCGCCATGACATATTTGCAAACTTTCCATATAGATTGTGATAGCAAAACAACCTAATTGTACCTCTTTATGGCTTAGAGTGGAAAAAGGCTCAGTATTTTATATTTAAGGCTCAACGTGTTTTTGGTCTATTTTGGGGGGATAGGGGATAAAAATATTCTTCACTTTCTTATAATAATCCCTTTCTCCACAGCATGGGCCCAAGGCGTACATAGGAGATTAAAATCGCATTCATACTAACACCATACAAATTCATCATGAGCGCACTTTTTGACAGCAACTTTCTTTCAGACAATAAAAATGCTCATACAAAAAGGCACTTTCTTAACCCTATCCGTACATCGTGTTTTACTGTCGTATCCACACGACATGGGGAACTCTATGCCACAACTTTCCAAAGAGGAAATTTATTCGTTAATCCGATCCGTACACTTTGCATAGCAGTCTGTCAAAATGATTTTTTGAGAAATACTGAAAGTTTCAAAGAGATCTTCGCACTAGAAGTATTCTACAATGTGAAGAATACAACCCCGCGGGTACAAAATGACACCAGGGCGTCCTGATAGGGTTAACATAATGTACCCATTTCAGTACAATGCATTATGAATAAATCTTGAGTTACCTCTCTTCTAATGTTCGCACCCCCCTCACTGCCAGAGATATTCTATAATTCAGCAAATAGCTCAAGAGTGTCACGCCTGGCATTGATCAGAGGGCTAACTTTGCAGGAGACCCGAGTTCTTTGTTTTAGTAGAGGTTTTACGGCGCTCGCAACTGCATAATAAGGTCATATGAGCGCCAGAAGATTAGAGGTGCTACAAGCGAGTAACAAACCCCAAAAAAGAAGAAGGGGAGATAAAGCCGATAGATGTTTGATAGGAAAGAAGGAGCAAACCACACCAGAGCACCCGCCAACCACCCACAACCCGAGTTCGATTCCCGAGTGGGGAGAACTTCTCATCAAGTATCTCGCCAGTCTTTCTGCTGGGATGTGGTATCCCTCTCGGCCGGGATGGCCCTGACAGGTTGGTTTGGGCTTTTTTCTCTGTAGTGTCGCTCAGTTTGACCACAAAGGAGGCTGCTAAACTTTGAACAAATCTTCTTTTTTTTTCGTAAAGCCGATTTATTGTAAAAAAATGTGAAGTATAAAAGTAAAAGTATAGCGTATATGTGAAGTGTGCTGACAAAATTAATTACTTCTCACTTCTCAGATTCAAGTCTTTAGGAAATAGATACAGCATTCTTATAGGTGAAGTTTTCACAATTTATAGGTATAAAATAATAAAAGACAGGTTAAATTTAAAGAATAAGGCATCAATTGAAAATCTACAATTTTGACACTAATGTCGATTTTTGGCCAATATAATCTCCATTTGTAGATTGCAAGAAGTAACTCATTTTATTAGCACACCTCATATATATCATTCACATACAGCTTTCAGGATTTAAAAAGGAAATGTACAAATAATAATAGAACATTATCACAGATGAACATTTTCGATTCAGAGTGGCTTTGCACTGGGTTCTACAATCAAATCTGCTCAGAAATTGCCTCATTAATTTATTTTTTTTAATTTCATTTTTATTCTTTTGTTATTTAAATTTCAAATAGTAACAGAATCTATTTCCAAACTTAATCAATGGTCGAAAAAAAACTGATTAAGTTTGAAACATCTGCAGTGATTAGGTTAGCGACACACTTGAAAGGAAATATATTGTTGACTTTGTTAAGTTTTGAAACTGGGATAATCACGTAAATTTTTTTAAAAATCAATTAAAAAAAAATTATAATAATAATAATAATAATAATAATAATAATAATAATAATAATAATAATAATAATAATAATAACAATTTACAGCATAAATAATAATGATGATGATAATATATATAATAGTAACAATAATAATTATAATATTATAATAATAATAGTAATAATTATGATAATAATAATACATGTAATAATAATAATAATAATAATAATAATAATAATAATAATAATAATAATAATAACAATAACAGTAATAATAACAATAACAATAACAATAACAATAAAGATAATGATAATAACAATAATAATAATGATAATAACAATAATAATAATGATAATAATAACAGTATTGATAATAGTAACAACAACAACAACAACAACAACAACAACAACAACAACAAATAAAACAAAACAATTAGAAATACAACCAAAAAACCCCCAATAAATAGTCACTTCTTTAAAGACGACAGTCTCAACTCCCTAAATAAGATTAGCGTAGTGTTAAACGTCATCGAAAAACAACACATAAAAACATACCAAACAAAAACAAGAACAAAAAAATAAAACAAACAATTATAAATACAAAACAATAATGATAAACCGTCAGTCTTATCACCTTCATTGAGATTAGCGTAGTATGAAACGTCACCAAAAAAGAAAACACACAAAAAACCACAAAACACACATTAAAACAATCAAAACAAACAATCATGAATACAAAACAACAATAATGCTAAACTGTCAGTCTCAACACCTTTTAAATGAGAATAGCGTAGTGTTAAACTTCACCAAAAATAAAACCAACAATCATTAATACAAAACAATACTGATAAACCGTACATAACGAAAAGATTTCATTTCGGCTTCCCGCCCATTTCGCTATGTGAGTGTTCGACCTTTTAAAGGCAGCGTAGTTTTTAACATCGCAAAAAATCTCCAAAACATAACACCATAAAAACAAATAAAACAAACAACCATAAATACAAACAACAACAATACTAAACTGTCACGACCTCCTACTTATAGGCGGCAGTCTTCGCACATGCGCAAGCGGCGGGATTTCACTTCTGTTCGCCTCCTCCCTGTCGTCTTCCTGCCGGCGCTGTAGGTACGCCTTTTGGCGGGAACTCTCTGTCGGCTTCTGCAATCTCGCGGTCAGCTCCGAGATGTCTTTGGCCGTGAACCTGCTGCTGGTGTTGCTGGCGTCACTTCTGTGGGTGTCGCTGCCGCGGCTGTTTTTGTTGGCGTCGTCGTCGTTGTTGTTGTTGTCGTCGTCGTCATCTTCGTCATCGTCGTGGTCGTCGTTGTCGTTATCAACGTGGTGTGTCGTCTGTTCAGGTTGAATGTCTCTGCGCCTCGCCTTCTGACACTCGATGGGTTTACAGATCCGCGCCACGATCCTGTCTACTCGGTCGGGGTCAGTGCCTGTTCGTGGAATAATTCGTGACGATATTCAAATTTGCATGTCGTTCAAGTCATCGTGTTTTGTTGTTGTTGTTTTTGCTTTTTTGCTTGCTTGTTTGTTTGTTTGTTATTGCTTGTTTTGTGGTTGTTGTTGCTTTTGTTTGTTTGTTTTTTTGTCTTGAACATCTAGCTCTCACTGGCAAAATTGAAGGCAAACGAGGCAGGGGTAGATCCAGAGCACCCTACTTAGAGAACCTAAACAAATGGGTAACGGGTAAGAGATCAGGGAAAAGTAACTTTTTAAAGAGCATCCGAGCAAAGGAATGAATGGAGAACCATGATCGTCGACCCTACCCAATCGATACGATTTAGATCATTTAGGAGGCGGGCTTTTCACCTTGTCTGTCACTACCTGCCCTGGCTGAGAGGGATACAACAACATCCACGCAGAAAGACTGATACTCAATAAAAATACCTTCCCGCTCGAGAATCGAACAAACTGTGTCTCCTGCGCGCAACAGTGAAGTGCCTAACCGCTACACCACAGACGCCGGTTAGTTCAAGTCAATGGAATGAAGAGAGATAAAAGTAAAAGGACTTAGAGTTGTAAAAAGCAAGCTTGGGGCATTCACTTATAAAGATAATGTTAGGTCCATTGTGAGTTCTGTACAACTAAATTTCCGCTTCCTACCCACCCATTTCGCTATGTGAGTGCTCGACTGTACTCTCAAAACTTTTGAAATAAAACAAAATGTGATATCAACAGTGGGGTATTTTTTCTTCTGTTGAACCCTTTATGCCTAATCGAAGGTATCGTTTAGGAAGTTGTTAGGGGACTGTACAGTCCTTATTGCTCTGTGACTTCTTCAGGTGCCAGATATGAAACATACATCTGTAATCTACTGTAATCATGGTTCGCCACTCTTTTCCCTACTTGGAAGAAGCTCACAGAAAAACTTTGATTAAATGTAAATTATTTTATACATAATCATCATAGAGGTATTTTCTAGCAACCTATCTGCCCAAGTTCCCCAAGCAAGTTCTTCTAGACCATCTCTGCCTCGTTTACCTTCTGGGTTGGTTTGTTTTGTTTTGGGGTTGTTTTTTTCAGAAAGAGTAAAATGTTCACGGCTATTTTTTTACGTCGCTTCAAGTGTCTCAGGAACTGCATTTGTCTCTTCCTAAATTATTATCTTTAGGAATTGAGCTTCGACCTGCCCGTCAGGGCCTACCTAGGCTGAGAAGATTACAATGTTCCAGAAGAAAGACCGAAATACTCGATAAAAACTCTCCCCAAGCAGATTGTTAAATTTGACCCCAAAATGACAGTAAAAGCCATTTCTTGAAGTAGAAAGTCTATTAAAAAAACCCAACAACAACAACAACCAAAAGCCCATCGACAACAACAAAAGACAACAAACAACCCCCCC
>NW_004797507.1:1049535-1050675 GCF_000002075.1 Aplysia californica
CACCCACCCTACCCGATTCTCCCAACACATAATCTTAACCTTTCCCCAACCCCCACCCTCACCCACCCCCTCTCCCCTACCTGTTTTTCTCCCAACACATAATCTTAACCCCCCACGTACGAATGTTTTGCCAAAAGATTTGCCGACAATAACACGGGTACAGTCAACACAAGGATTACTGCTTACCCCTGGTCACCACAGTAAGCAGGGACTGGAATAGATTCTACTTAGATATTGTCTAGCCTTCAAAGGTTCTTGTGAAAAATTCTGATTAGGCTAGGTGTTTTATGCATTAGTAAGAGTTTACACGGTACTTGCAATACAATAAGGTCGTATATTAAGTGCCAAAGGTTAGAGGTGTTATAAGAGAGTAACAAACACAAAAAAGGAGGGCAGATCAGGACGACAGATGTTTTAGTTTTAGTTTCAGTAAGAGTTTTACGGCACTTGCAACACAATAAGGTCATATATAATATATAAAGTGCCGAAGATTAGAGGTGTTACAAGAGAGTAATAAACATAAAGAGAAGGAGGAAAGATCAGGACGGTAGATGTTAGATAGGAAAGAAGGAGTAACCGCACCAGAGCAGCCGAAAACCACCTGCATTTTTATTACAACAGGGCAAACAGAATAAACTTTTGTCTTTTTTTTTAATTTCTTTTGTTTTTTAAGTGTCTTACGTCGCTCACAACTGTATACGGTCAAATGAGCGCACCTGACACAGTAAGCATTTTCGAAGGGAACTTTGAATTTTGCCCGGGTGGCAGCCGAAGAATACTCTTATCGATTTTGGGCCACCAAGGGATCTTTAACATGCACAACTTACACATGGGACCTCCGAGATGTTTTCGCCCTTATCGGAGAAGGCTAGGTGCTAGATCTTATACCTACCATGAGATCAGGGGTGTAGCTGAAACACAGCAGTAGAAAAACAAAAACAAGAAGTAGCAGTAGAAAGCATGTAGAAAGAGTCACAGGTGCCCAGAGGAGGGTGCAAAGGATGTGAGAGGGTTGGGGCAGAACGCGGAGACGAAAGAAGACGACAGAACATTGTTAGAGAAATGGAAAGGATGTGACAGGAGAACATCTTAGAGAAGAAAATGTCTCCGTCGCTATCCGGATGTAAACCCGGGACCTAT
>NW_004797507.1:1053284-1054445 GCF_000002075.1 Aplysia californica
GAGAGAGAGAGAGAGAGAGACTGAGACAGAAAGAGAGAAAGGCAAATCAAATAGACAAAAGAGAAATACGAGCCAACGGTTTCTTGGTTCATTTAAATCGTACAAATCAGGACTAGAATTTGATCCTTCGATTTTGAAAGTTGTTCCTGTCTTTACAGTTGCGCCCCCATGTACATAGACAGAGCCACGACGTAGTGGAACCAGGCGCTTGTTAATTTTTGGACATGTGGAGTTATTGGTATCAATTAACAGCTTGTTCAAATGTCTTGTTTTTCTTTTTGTGAAAAAAATACTCATCTATCATGAATAGTTGTTTTTTGTGTGGTTTTTTTAGTAGATGTTTTACGGCAACTGCATAAGGTCATGAGTGCCAGAAGATTAGAGGTGTTACAAGAGAGTAACACACTTAAAAAAAGAAGAAGAAGGGGAGATAAGGATGATAGATGTTTGATAGGAAAGAAGGAGCAAACCACACCAGAGCACCCGCAACCACCCACTATCACTATCATGAATAGAAGTCGAGATATCTGTGATTGAAGGAGGTGGTGGTCGCCTGGTTTACGAGGTAAAATTAGCGAGAAAATGTCCTCCAAAGTTTGACGGCTTCCAAAGCTTGAGAGTCCTTAAAAACTGCACATTTACATTGTTGTGCCTTAAATCAACATTTTAAAGTGAAATCCACACAGAAATTTGGTTTTAAATGGACCTAGTTACCAAATTTTGGCGGCCATTTTCTTGTTAATTTTACCGCTGACACCAAGCGAACCCCTCCTCTTTCATTTGAAATGTCTCACCAGCTTGGGTAGAGATTGATGAGTACATTGTTCTTCAAAGGAAGCAAGGACAAGGGATTTATAAGCTTTTGGATGATACCAATACAAATAACTCCATATAATATGCCCAAATATTGACGAGCGCCTGATTCCACCGCCCGAGACAAATATTTATATGTGAGGCGGCGTGGTGGAATCAGGCTCTCGTCAAAATAATCAAAGTGAAGAAACTTGCATTTTTCTGCAGGTTTGTGGATTTTTATCAAATTTTTGTTTTTTGGCTCAACACCTTTCTTGCCCATTAAAGAACTCATTTCTGTGTGGATTTTTCTGAAAAATGTTGATTAAAGGCACAAAAATTGTAAATTTTCAGTTACCACAGACTCTT
>NW_004797508.1:0-974 GCF_000002075.1 Aplysia californica
CTTGAGTCCGAAACGTGCTTAAGGCCGGCATGCTTAAAGCCGGCACGGACTGTATTGAGTACATGGACACTGAAATGCTTAAATTTAGGTAGATCTATAAAGATCAACAACGGTTAATAATTAGCGTATGGGACAGACAGACGATAGGTAGACAAAAAACAACTGACGGAAAGAGAAGAGGGACCTACTCCAGTCGGACCTTCCACCCATCATCCGGTACCAAACGATCTGCGAGTTTGCCCACACCATAAGGCTTTCAATTACTTGAGCTGATACATGGATCAATCTTAATTTCTCAGATATTTTTTTCCAATTAAACCCGTATTGATTTGACTTTACCTGGAGCAGCAAGTTCTGCTTTAGCCATCTCGTCGACACTGTGTAGGTCAACCAAAACCTGCCCACTGTTTCTTACGTTAGTTTTTCTGTCCTTATAACTTCTACCACAATTGGTGTCGAGGGGAGATGTAATTTTTGGACGTGGGTCAGGTGTGTTGCTTTTTGAATCGCCATACTGTTATTATGCCTTCGATGGGTCTCTTTGACTCCTTCGATCTATCTCTTTCGTGGCCTTCCTTAATGCATTGGGGCCATCGAATAGCGTGTTGTAGGCCTTTGAGGTTGGCTGCTGTGGCCCCATTCTCATAACCTGTCAAAACCACCATATTATTATGTTTTGTTTATTTTATTTACATAATATTTTTTCAATGTAATTATTTATTCTTTTACTCTCGGTGATTTCTCGGAGACTTTTTTTGTTTGTTGTAAGACATTTCAGATTCAATTTTTTGAATTTTAAGAGTCACAAATATTATCAGAGAAAGTAGAAAGCTAGTGTTACGTGCATGAAAATTCCAATTATATGATGTACTCTGCTGTGTCTTTTATTTTGACTTTAGTGTCTTTTTTTATTTGTTGTTAATTTCTTTTTGTTTGTTTGTAAGCGTGTGTAGTAGTGAGGGGGGGGGGGGGGG
>NW_004797508.1:4789-6269 GCF_000002075.1 Aplysia californica
AGAGAGAGAGAGAGAGAGAGAAAGAGATCACACGCTACGTTCAGTAGCACCATACAGTCCGAGCTGAACAATAAACAACAATCCAATCAATGCTATAGACCTGCTATAGCGCTTTTACTTACTTTGACATTCCAGTAAATTTTTTTTCAATTAGTAATCACCGTCTCTCAAATCGCAAAACATTGTATTCGATCACCAACAAACGTAATGTGACCAATACAATACAAAACAAACGCTGATGCGTGCACTTTGAGGACGATGTTGAGTACTGTACAGTAGTATTATTCCACAAAACAACAGAGAAATCCTTTCAAAGAGCGCAGAAACGAATCAATGAGTGATTTACCTTCTCAGACGGCTTGAGTAATCCCTAACGGCCTGAAAGCGAACAGAACTTGGATTTGACCCGAACACCCGAAAACCTCCAGCCCCCGTTGTTTTTCACGGACAGAAAAGTAATCGCATCGGTGTGTCGTGACCTATAAAAGCAGCCATGGGTGGAGGACTAGGCCTAGACGCTAACGACGTCGAATAGTGTCGAATAGTGGACGGAGAAAACTCGTTTGTGCAGCCGCTAGTTTCATTGAAGAGTTCCTCTAGGAGTAAGGGAGACAACAGCAAAAAAGGAAATTGTGAAATAGATTTGATGCTGAAGTATTGATTGCGTCCCTTATTGAAGACGACGCAAGTCGGTCTATTTTACTGCCCAATGCACCTTTTACTTTTAGAAAGTTTGATCAAATCGCCGTTTGACGTTTGATAAATAGTTGGATACATTTCAGGATGAGCAGCCAGGTACCCCTCCATAAAGCTATCATTTTGGCACAATTAGATCAAATCCTTCAAAATCATAACAATAATACGTTTGAATTCCAAGATAAAGAATGGGTACTTTTGATGAAAATCGCGACCAACAGACAATCAGAAGGCTACTACATGTCACATTATTAGGCTGGTTTTGACTTTTTTGTTTTGGTTTTTCAACGGAATGAGATAGGCCCTAATGGGCCCAAGTTGAAGAAGCAAACCGGAGATATATTAGCTCTTTAATCAAGTGGACACATTGTGTTCAATCAGCAGCAGACCAAAGGTAACATGCGTTCGAAGAATATCAAATGTTAGCTATTTCAATCAAAATTGGCAAAAACGCAAAATTTTGCTACTTCTAAAAAATATTGTTCTATTTCAAAAAGTCACTTTTTATGCACTGAAGAACAAACTAATACAAAATTGATATTGCTAAATTAACTGACGAAAGGTGTTCGCTATTTACATTTCCGGGTGTAGACCATTTCTTTCCGTAGAAGCCCTAATACTGTATTTTACGCCACTAGAACATTTGAAGAAGCCTGTGGCATGTTTCTGGATTGATTCTTTGGACATCCTGTTCAGCATTGAGTTTCAAGAGTTCGAATGCTTGTGGGTTATTTCCCTACCTTGAATGTCAAAAATCTCCAAAGATAATACTTGAAGTGGCCCA
>NW_004797508.1:6369-7647 GCF_000002075.1 Aplysia californica
GGGGGGGGGGGGGTGGAAACCATTCATTTGTAAATTTTCGGCTTGTCCTGGAACCAGAACGGGCCGATCACGCCCAAGTAGCTGAACGCTTATAAGAAACAAAATTTTACGTTTTAACCAATTTCGGTTGAAAATTTTAAAACTTCATAATTTTCGAACTCGTGAATTGATTATCTTCATATTTACAAACTTGACGTTCTCATGGTTGAATTTTATTTGCTTGATTTTTTTTGTAATTAGTGTTGTGGTGACCGAGTTATTTCTCTTTAAGTTGGTGCTTTTTTTTAGACACCCTGCTGTATGATCACCAAGTTCTAGAGGCCTTTCTTCTGGTCAATTTAAAACTGTCCGAACCTGTAAGAAACATTTTGACGTCTCTTATAAACTGTTTGGCAACCTAAAAGGAACAGGACTACCCCCCTGGCACCGACAAAGAACCATCTAGTAACTTTTCGACCTATTTTTCTATCAAAATCACCATAATCAGACAAGCAATCCATAATTGAGTACATGGTGCTTAGTTTCTCCAAACTACGACCTGTTTGGTGGGACAGTCATTGATTACTTTACTCTCGCAACAGAAGGGAAAATCAAACAGATTGCTTTAGATAGTCCATCAATATCATGCACGTCAGACCCTATACCTACCATCATTCAAAAATTTTATTTAGATTAACTTCTGAAATCTTCTACAGATTGCAAGATTTGTAAATGACTCTTTCCTCATGGGCATAGTGTCAATGTTTTAAAAGACAGCACATGTGAGACCCCTTTCGAAAAAAAACCCTGGCCTTGATAAAAAGAACGTCCAAAATGATCGACTTGTTTCAGATATTTCATTCTTATCCCAAATTATGGTAAGAGGTTGTTCCTAGTAGACTATTGCGGCATATAAAGGCAAATATTCTTACTCAAGCTAAGCAGTCATTATACAATTCACACCATAGTAGGGGGCTCTCGTGGCCTTGAGGTTAAGGTGTTTGCCTCTCATTCAAAGGTCCCGGTTCGAATCCGGGTAGCAACCGAAACATTTGTGAGGCAGCGTGGTGGAATCAGGCTCTCGTCAAAATAATCAAAGTGAAGAAACTTGCATTTTGCCGCAGGTTTGTGAATTTTTATCAAATTTCTGTTTTTTGGCTCAACACCTTTTATGCCCATTAAGGAACTCATTTCTCTGTGGATTTTTCTGAAAAGCGCTAATTAAAGGCACAAAAATGTAAATTTTCAGTTACCACGGACTCTTAAGCTAAGGAAATAACTAATCTTTGGCGGCCATTT
>NW_004797508.1:7986-9747 GCF_000002075.1 Aplysia californica
CCTTCACTTCATTTGCCCCTTCTATTTTCCCCTTCCTCTGGGCTCCTGACTCTTTCTGCAGCCTGTCTACTGCTACTCCTTGGCTACGTCTTACTGATGTCTTTCAGTCACACCCCTGATCTTCTGGTAGGAAAGATCTACACCTAGCCTTCTCGGACAAGGGTGAAAAATCTCGGAGATCCCGTGTGCAAGTTGCGCACGTTAAAAAGTGGTGGTCCAAAATTGCTAAGAGTAGGCTTCGGCCGCCACCCGGGTACAATTCAAAATATCCTACCAATTGAAAATGTATGGTGTGTCCCGCGTACACATATGGCCTTATGCAGTTGCGAGCGCGCTAAAACACTTACCAAAAAAAACCCACCGTAGTACCGAGACAGAATTACTTAAGGTCTATTTTGACATGTTTAATGGTACAAGAAATGTGAGTCTTCTTAATCGTTAGGACCTTTCCACAGCATTCAGTACCATTGATTAAGAGATGTTACTTAAATACTGAATACTACTTTTGGTATAAGGGGTACTGTCCTGAGATTCTTCTTCTTCCTCCTCGTTCTCGATGACAGCAGCTAGACAGTCAGTCCGATGTCGCGTACAAACTGTGTAGTTCGCTTCAACTCTGACAGACTGCCATAGATCTCTCAAGGGGAGCCACATTCTGCCACGTCTGTGCGCGAAGGGTGGCGTAGCGCGGGCAGTGCTGAAGGATATGGTTGGCATCCTCTTGGTCGTGTCCACATTCACAGATCGCTGTTTCTCCCACTTTTAATTTGGTGTGCATATGGTGTTTGAGTCTGTTGTGGCCACAACGGAGTCTAAAGATTGTGACCTGGTCTGCTCTATTTAGTATGTAGCAGGGGTCATGTCTGTTGTGCTTAGGGTGGGTCCTTTTCCATATGTTTCTTAAAGCAATTTTTATTAGTGTTTTTGACTCTGAGAGATCCATGCCATCTTCAATCTGGGTCATTTTGGCTCCTTCTTTGGCTAAGTTGTCTGCTTTTTACTCGAAGCGTGAGAGCTTTATCAGGAGGTGCATAGCAGTTGTAGACTGCTACAATCCGGTCTGAGAGTTTGAGCTCGACTCCTATGATTTCTGACCCACCTGTATCTTGCACCCTGTTTTCTTTCGCCTGGGTGGAGTTTGCGACTACGGTGAGCACTCCTCCTTTTGATGCGTAGTTCCTATCCTTTCTAAAGGTTTGGTTGCCTCTGATGTTAAACTTCATTGCTGAAGTAAGGTGTGTCTCTTGCAGACAGACTATGTCAATCCTTTCTCTAATGAGGGTGTCTTTTGGGACATCTTTCTTGTTGTAAATTCCTTCGCAGTTCCATTGGAAGGTTTTCAGAGGTCTCCGCTGACTCTCTGGAGATAGATGATTGGCCAGTCGATCTGGCCGCTGATCTCTTCTCCTGGCTCCCCAGGAAGAGACAGAGGTACCACCAGTAGCTTGGGGTGGGCCCCTTCGAGGCAGAGGGCCCGGCACTTCATTCGCCTGGCGGGATTCCACAGATGAAACGCCACATCGAAAATCTTGTTGGGATCCTGTCATCATAATGAGACTTGCGTGAGGTGGTTTGGGCAAGCCCGACTATCGGCACCTTGCGGTCCACACACATTCACACACACACGAACATACACACGCACACACACACTCACACACACACACACATACACACACAAATAAACACACATATCTAAACACAATTACACACGTCATTCACAAATAAAGTAAGGACTCATTCATACACAGACATTACAAACAC
>NW_004797508.1:11954-13026 GCF_000002075.1 Aplysia californica
GGGGGCGCTGGTAAGTCATACTTTTTTTTCAATCTGTTGTTTCTGTCTGTCTATCATTTCCCCGAACTGAATGACTGTTATACCAGAGTCTGCAATAAAGAGGGTAGGCTTGAGTTCGACTCCCGCGTGGGAAAAATATTTATCGAATAATTCGATATTTCTGTTGAGATGTTGTAACACTCTCAGCCTGGGTTAGCTCTGACAGGTAGGTCGAAGCCCGCCTCCTAAATGATCTAAACTGTGTCAATATAAGGGGGAAAATACCTACATTTTTCCCCTGACTGTTATCATGCCAGTGTGCTTACTATTACGAAAACTAAAGTGACAGAAAGAGGATTACAAATCAAAAAGGTCTACATCTTGTTGAATAATCGTAAGGCCTATTGACCAACATTCCAGCTGGCATGAGAATGAAAGTGTTCTTTGTCGATTTACGTTACAGATTCAGTTTTTAGAGATGGGGGTCGCTTTTCCCAAAGTAGATCTTTACATAAGTCTGGACTTTTTTCTATTTTCTTAAACCTATATGAGACTCCAAACAATGTTGAGGTTTTGGCCTTCACTAGATCTAGATCTTGCTTTTTCGCTCAGCTGAAATGAAGACGTAGTTTGTTTTTGTTGCTGCTGTTTTTTTTCTTTAGAATACTAGACTGGCATTGTGTAATAATCTAAAACTATGCTGTCTGGCGTTAGTCAGGTTTACTATAGAGCGTACCATTCAACTCAATATGGAATTAAACTTGATTTGTTTAGCGAAAGTGCTGTTGTGTTCTTTGGTGAGCCCAAGGTGCACACGCTTCACGGCGAATTTTTATAGAGGGCCAAGAACGCAGTGTGTGGTCTGAGTAATTATAATTCATGTATGATATGGGTGTACTTGATCAACGAACTGAACAAACAGTAGAACGTTTGAGTTTGGAGACCAAATATAGTGCAACATTTTGTTATTATCCTTTCTAAGTGTGTGAGTTTAGAAAGAAAAAGAAATCCTTTGTATCTGGAAGAAATTCACCACCATTTACTAGTTCTGTTTGGTTTATTTATTCATTTATTTATTTATTTTTCGATCTAT
>NW_004797508.1:13126-17262 GCF_000002075.1 Aplysia californica
TATTTTTTTATTTTTTTATTTTTTTATTTATTTGTTTTGTTTTGTTTTGTGAAGTATACAATGAACCTTATAGAACTGTTACGAAGGTTGGCCCTCCGCCTGACCGCCCTTGTGAAAGTCGGTCCAGACTCTATCTGGCGTCGGTGGCCTAGTGGTTAGGCTCTCGGACTCGCAATCGTAAGGCCGAGGGTTTGAATCCCGTCAGGGACCCGACGTTGTGTCCTTGGGAAAGGCACTTTACACGAATTTTCCTCACTTCACCCAGGTGGGAATGGGTACCCGGCTATAGACAGCGAAAGATCTTGTCAGTTTGTTAGTATTTGAGCGCTTTATCAGCTGCTTGCACTGTATGCTTCCCGGGAAGCTGAGAATGTTTCGGAGTGTTCTATGGTCTGCTGGGGTAATAATATAGTGTAAAGCGCATAGAGCTTGCTGTTGAGCGGGGATATGCGCTATACAAATGCTATTTTTTATTATTATTATTATTATTATTATTATTATTATTATTATTATTATTATTATTATTATTATCTTCTTTTTGAACGTCCTCTGTCGCGTTTTCCAAGAACTCTTCAATCGACAATGTGCATTGCTTCTATCGACAATGTTCATTGCTTCTATCAACAATGTTCATTGCTTCTATCGACAATGTTCATTGCTTCTATCGACAATGTTCATTGCTTCTATCAACAATGTTCATTGCTTCTATCGACAATGTTCATTGCTTCTATCAACAATGTTCATTGCTTCTATCGACAATGTTCATTGCTTCTATCGACAATGTTCATTGCTTCTATCGACAATGTTCATTGCTTCTATCGACAATGTTCATTGCTTCTATCAACAATGTTCATTGCTTCTATCGACAATGTTCATTGCTTCTATCGACAATGTTCATTGCTTCTATCGACAATGTTCATTGCTTCTATCGACAATGTTCATTGCTTCTATCGACAATGTTCATTGTTTCTATCAACAATGTTCATTGTTTCTATCGACAATGTTCATTGTTTCTATCGACAATGTTCATTGTTTCTATCGACAATGTTCATTGCTTCTATCGACAATGTTCATTGCTTCTATCGACAATGTTCATTGCTTCTATCGACAATGTTCATTGCTTCTATCAACAATGTTCATTGCTTCTATCGACAATGTTCATTGCTTCTATCAACAATGTTCATTGCCCGGTTGCTCTTTCTTTTTACATGACCAAACAATTTTGTTTTCCTCATTCTAACTGTATCCATTATTTTGATTTACTTATCAATACACTGGAGGGGGCTCTCGTGGCCTAGAGGTTAATGTGTTCGCCTCTCATTCAAGGGTCCCGGGTTCGAATCCGGGTAGGGACCAAAAAGTAAGTTTTCTTCCCTAAAAATGTCTCCTTTCACCTCATTTTCTTCTCTCTAACAATGTTCTGTCGTCTGCTTGCGTCTTCAGTTTCTGTCCCTACCCCGTCACTCCATTTGCCCCCTCTTCTGGACTCGTGACTCTTTCTGTAGTCTTTCTACTGTTACACCTTTGCTCATTCTTACTGCTGTCTTTCAGCCACACCCCTGATCTTCTGGTGGGAAAGATCTACACCAGCCTTCTCGGACAAGGGTGAAAAATCTCAGAGGTCCCGTGTGCAAGCTGCGCACGTTACAGATCCCTTGGTGGTTTTAAATCGATAAGAGAAGGCTTCGGCCGCCACCAGGGCAAAATTCAAAATTTCCTACCGACTGAAAATGTTTAATGTGTCCCGCACGCTCATATTCCCTTATGCAGTTGCGAGCACCATAAAACACTTATCCCCAAAAAAATTGTAAATACCAATACACTGGCGTCTGTGGTGTTCCAGCTAGGGTCGTCGTCTTTGCACTCAGAAGACCTCACTTCGATTCCCGTGTAGGGAGAACTTTTATCGAGTATCTCGGTCTTTCTGATGAGACGTTGTATCGGATCCTTCTCAGCCCGGGTTTGTCCTGACAGGCACGGCAAAAGGCCAACTCCTAAATGATCTCAGTTGTGTCGATGGGGGCTTTAAAACTTCTAGGTTACAAAAAAAAATAATCAATACAAAACACAAATACAGCGTTAAAAGGTTTAGGAGTCAAGGAATTTTATCAGCTGAGTTGCCATAGAAGAAACACACAACCTGAAAGAAAATCGAAGTAATCGCTGAGGTGTGGATCGCTCACACTGAGATAAAGGCCAACTCAAGCCCTCCATTCGGAGTTTACTAGACCTACCACGCACATCCAGGAACTTCACTCTCCGAGAGGCCAAAATTATGTCAGTTGATGTGACGCCAATCACGAGGGGCGCTTTTAACTCATATTAAGTTGATGGTCCTAGAATCGATACAAGGTTTTGGCCGCCGCTAGGGCAAAATCCAAAATTAGTTCCTTCCAAAACTGAAAATACTCTAGTCAGTATAAAGACGTAATATAAAGAACACCTTTGAAATCGGGATGTGGCTGCCTAAATGAAAGTGACCTTACAATATAAGAAAAACCGCCACATACGTAAAAATAAGTTGCACCCTAGGTTGAAGAACCAGTAGTCGACTACCCCTGAGACCTAGTAGGGGGACAAGAAGAAGAAGAAGAAGAAGAAGAAGAAGAAGAAGAAGAAGAAGAAGAAGAAGTAGAAATAGAAGACTTCTTTAATGGAAGGGGGGAGGGGGTCAAGTAAACGTTTATCTTAAAAGGAGGAAGAATGAATTTGCTTTCTTATAGTAATGTGCTCTGTTGACAGTCTGGATTTGTTACTGACGTCAGTCGTGTAGCGTAGGCTTTTCGCCGTTGCACGCAAAAGACGTGCGTTTGATTCCCGAATTGGACGAGGTTTGTACCAAGCATCATCGTCTGTCTCTTGGGACTGCACGGAATGTCCACTCCCTCTCAACGAAGGTTGGCCCCGACAGACAGGGTCGAAACTACTCACCCCCAAAATGACCTGAGTTATGTCAATGGAGGTGTAAAATAATATTCACAATTACTTTGCGAGTACTTGATTCATAACAATCCTGTCTGGCATACCATACCAAGAGTCGTATTCGGCAGTGGCCTGCTGTTAAATTATTGGTCTCGCACCCAAAAGACTAAAGTTTCGATCCCCGTCAGGGTCCCACAATTTGTCCTCGGGAAAGGCACTTTACATAAATTTTCCTCACAGCACCCGTAAGGAATGGGTGGTCGACTATAAACAGCGAAAGATCTTGTCAGTTTCTTTGAGTGTGGGCGCTCCCTCGACTGGTTGTATTGTACACTTTCTGAGAAGAAGAGTTTGTTTATGAGCATTTACGGGTCAACTGGGGTAATAATAAATTATTCTAAAGAATATAAAAGTCTGAACCTGAATAGTTTGTGCGGTATTTTTCTTCTTCATGAAGATTATAGCAAGTATAATATCAACCTGAGGGAAAAGCAAGGCCAGTTGACGACCCAATCTCCGTGGTGCATCTCTTGCACATACAAAAAAAGAGAGAGTTTGCCTTCAAAGGCCAGTCCCAAAAATGGTACGCAGTGCGCACTGCCGATCAGAATCCACCCTACTTCGTTATCCACATATCGCCCAAAACAAAAATTAGGCTTACATATTTTTGTAATGTTCGAGGTCTTTCATTTCTTCTCCAAAATCAAAGTAGGACTAAGGGGGCAGCGATTTGAGTACGGGACAAAATTTTCCTCGAAATAAATGCAAAGTCAGGGGCTCTGGCCTAGAAAGCCTGGACTCTGGCCAAATCAGACATGGTCACTGTGTTTGACCGTTGGCTAATACGGATGTAAAAGTGTTTTGGGATCAACAGTTGTTTTGTGGAATAGAAAACCCGTTTCTGTAGGTGTGTACAACATTTTGATTTTACAGAATAGGGAATCTTATATCTAGGACAGAACTCGTCTTTTATGCCCGCATCGACACGGTTAGGATCATTAAGGAAATGGGCTCCGACCCTGCTTGTTAAATCCATCCCAGGCTGAGAGGGACATGCCAACAGTAGGACCGAGTAACTCGATAAAAATTCTCCTCACACACGAATCGAACTAGAGTTTCCTGTATACGATGGCGAAGTACATAACCGCTATCGTACACCACAGACCTCGTTTCCCGAAAAAGAAAGCAATACAAAATTAAAAGTACACCAACTA
>NW_004797508.1:19371-20224 GCF_000002075.1 Aplysia californica
CTGTTGACGGATTGTATGTGTTTTACGCCCCATCGACACAAATTAGGTCATTTAGGGGGCGGGCTGCTTCAGCCATGATTAACCCGGACTGAGAGTGGTACAGAAATCCAATAAAAATACGAAAACACTCAATAACAAAAGTGCCCTACTTGGAACTTGAATAATGTATCGTCTCCAGGGAGCGCTGGTGTAACATTATACTCATCACAAAGATGCGGCTGTATATCACTGGGGGTGTAGAAGAGTTGATTGGGAGTAGAAAAATAAGAGAGAGGGGTGATACGGTATGGTATGGTATGGAATGGTGTGGTATAGTGTTGTATGGTATGGTATGGGATGATATGGTATGGTATGGTAAGGTATGGTATGGTATGTTGTGTGGTGTGCTGTGGTGTGGTGTGGTGTGGTGTGGTGTGGTGTGGTGTGGTGTGGTGTGGTGTGGTGTGGTGTTATGTGGAGTGGTATGGTGTGATATGGTGTGGTGTGGTATAGTATGGTATGGTATTGTATGAGTTAGGTTTTCGTCCCTTTCGATAGCGTAAAGCTATCTAAGATGTGATTTAACGTCCGTGTTGAATGGAATCTCAGTAGAAGTGTGTGGAGAGTGACCAAACTCCCGGGACATCCTTAGTTCAATAACGCCCAGTCAAAGGCTCGAATTACATTTCAACGCTATGCCAATTGAGCTCCTTTGAACAATAATTTATGCCAGTAACAAACAACTAAAACAGGCCAAGCAATTTTGATATCTTGGCAGAATTTTTTTCTCAGAAAAACGGGTCCACATATAGAGAAATAGAAAAACAAACTCGAAAAGCCCAACATGCACTCCTTCTATCTCTTCCAAAAATGT
>NW_004797508.1:20876-22197 GCF_000002075.1 Aplysia californica
GCAGTTTTTTTTAATTTATTTATTTTTTTATATTATTTTTCCCCTTGTAGAAACAGTGTCAACGGCAAGCTTTTCAAATGTTCTAAGGGCAGAAAGCAAATTTTTTCAAGAGTGAGAAAACTGTTTCTTTATTTAAAACATTTGTTTTTATAATGTTGTGTTTTTTCAACATTTAGTATTTCACTTCTACAAAATATTTCTCAAGCGTATGCAACCTATACCAAATATGAAGAAACTGCTTTTTAAATAAAAATGTTGAACTTAGTACATCTGAAACGCTGGCCGACAAAATATATTATCATGCTCCACTGGTTATAGTACGGAGGAGAAATGGAAGGTGGCAGATATGATTCTCAAGACAGTCAGGATCAAACACGAAAGACTTGGTACATGTATTCTTTGAGCTCTGATAGAGTAACGCGAGTGTGGTTTCGTTAGTAGAGACGCTGTACGACTTAATACGACTTAAGATAGTTCGTACCAAACAAACACCTGTCGCGCAGACTTCTTTCGGATTTAGATGATCGTGCATGTGGTTTGGTCATTAATCTTTTGTATACGGCATGCCTGTTCAGCTGGCACACGGCATAGTTCTGTTGTTAAAAGTCATATAAAACAACGAATCCACATTCTTATAATAATTACTCTGTTGTTCACTGCTTGGGGTGAGTATTTATTAATTTCTACTCAGTTTGTTGTATATTTCAAGCAAATATTAATATATTAGATAGAAACTGGGTTATAGGAAATGTTATAATGCTGAAAAATTGTATGACAAGTTTGGCTGAGAGTTAAAGACGTTGAATGACTTGACAAACTCAGTATTATCGAACACGTAGGCATCGTTTGAGCACAGATAACGTGTCATCGGTGTGGCTCATTGGAGGAGTATTGTATGATTTAAGAAAGTCAGTAACAAACATGGTGGTTGAGATTGGTTGGAGGGCCGAGTGAGGAGGGGAGGGGGGGACGGGTTGATAACCGAAACGGAAAAAGAAATAAAATGTACTTCTCTATCAGAATTGAGGTGGGGTGCCTCTCTAAACGGAAAAGGAAGAACATGCTTCCGAAGACGGACTTAACAACATGGTGTCATATTTTGCGACGAGCCGGCGCAAAGAAAGTTATATTTCACTATTTGGCCTAACAATAGAATGGAAATACCTTTATACTAAGTTTTAAACACATGTTGTCTTTAATTTTTAAAACCCGTAGGAACATGGTCTTTATCGATTCTCACAGAAGGCAACAAGTATGTACAGTACAGGTGTACTCGTGACCAATTACCCCCCACCCCGCGCCCCTATCTTTCTCACTCCCT
>NW_004797508.1:25680-64879 GCF_000002075.1 Aplysia californica
CTTGCTTCTCCTCGCCTTTCTTTTAACTTTTTTGTTTGTTTGTTTGTTTTTTTGTGTTTTTTTGTTTTGGGTTGTTTTTTGTTGTTATTTTTTGTTTTGTTTTGTTTGTTGGAGGTCATTTTCTCAGGTCCTCTATTCCATGATACGCAGCGGACTGCAACATTTTCAGTTTGCTTCCTTTCTTTCTCTTATAGCCTTCCATATTTCTTCTTGAATCCATTCTTCTGGTGGTTTTGATCCATATAACCTTAAAACGATGTACTTATGTCCATTGTGTTTACCTGCTGTCCATCAGTAAGCTGGACAGGGCTATACTGTAAGTACACTAATTTTTGGTTGCTGCCAGTACTAGTAAGACAAAAAAGATCATTCGTCCCGAGGAGAAGTGCCTTTTGATAAGATGAAACTTCGATGGTACTTTCATGAAACTTTGATACAGCTTCGAAACAAAATACATGTACTTTACAAATACATGAAAAGACCAAATTTATGGTAGTTTGTTTGTTGTTGCTTTTTTTTAAACTTCAAACCCCAAAGTCCAACTCATACGGAATCAAAAGCCATACCCTCTTCCAGCTTGGGTGCATTCATTCATGCCGTCATGACTGTGTCCTGGAGGCCCGATCAATCATCCAGCCTACTAAAGTATCTAAATCGAGTCGACAGGGGCGTGAAATAAATACAGACAAATAACCTTAATTAAAACTATCTACCTATGTGTTTTCCCATCAGGCTGAGAAAGGAGCCAATCAAGACGAGGCCGGAGCTGCTAACGACCACAAGTCAAAGGCCAAGATGGACGTCGGTGACCTGCCCAAAGACCTGCAGCCTCAGGCGAGGGACATGGGCGACCTGATGAACCACAAGGAGGTCAGTGTCAGTTCGTGACCCTTTACAAAGTCATGGTGTTGATCATCTGTTCAAATGTGCTACGCTCAATGTTTTTTAATTGCAGTTTCTTAATCTGTGGTACTGGTCGCATCTGCTCAAGAAATATTGTGTCGAAATTCAAATTCTAAGTGTTAAAAAAAGGCAAGAAATGGTGATACAATTAACTATTTTTCTTAAGTATGAAAAAAAATTATTTCTCCTGAAAAGTTTAATTTTCTGGGCTCAGTACCTATAAACAGCTTGCCGGCGATATATTTCTGTACACGGATACCTTCCAGCACGGTTGAAATCCGCTCAAAATACTGCCCATAGCCTGCAGTCTCAGATCTCTGGCCACACATTTTGAGAGCCTCAAAATTCTTTAAACATAGATCTTTGGCATGCTCTACTGGAGCCATTATTTCATTGATCCCTGCAATGAATAATAACTGTTAGTTTTTTGTGCTTTTTGTGAAGGGTTTTTTTTTTGGGGGGGGGGGGGGATTGTTTTTGTGTTTTTTGTTTTGTTTTGTTTTGTTTTGTTTTCGTTATTATGCTTAGGGTTTGTTTATTGTTTGTTTGTTTATTTGTTTGTTTGTTTTGTTTGTTTATTTTGTTCTACTTCGTTATTATTTTGGAGTAAAGCATTTGCAGTCATCTAAGGGCCTGTACTGATGTATGCGGTGGAGCGGTTAGGCTTTGTTGCCACAAACAGAAAACCTGAGTTCGATTCCCTTGTGAGGAGTGAATTTCTATTGAGTATCCCAGTCTGTCTGCAGGGACGTTGTTTCCCTATCAGCCCGGGTTGGCCCAAACACTAACAGGCAGAGCCAAAGCCCGCCTTCTAGATACTCTAAATTGTGTCGATGGGAGCGTGAAAAAACAGCTGCATCTAAAAGAATGGCCAATGACTTTTAATTTTAGACCAATGTGTCATTTCATAAATTTAATGTCTTCAGCTCCGGAAAAGTTTTGGAAACAAATTCTTCAAAGACGAGAACGCCGCGGCCAAGAAAGACGTGTTCCACCACGATGGTGTGGACTGGGACCTGGAAGAGGAGATGAAGAAAAGAAGAGCTTCCTTTCAGAAAACAGTGATGAGCATGGAAGAAAAGGATGATGGCGAGTTTAAGGTAAGATTGTGTCCCATGCGTTCAAGTCCTTTTTTCATCATCATCATCATCATCATCATCATCATCATCATCATCATCATCATCATCATTGCAGGTAGCAGGGAATTAAAAAAGGGTTGAGACTTAGTAGATTTTTTCAAATTTAATACAGGTTCAACGTTTCGCCCTGTAAAGAGCTTCGTCAGGAACACGATACCCAAAAAACTAATGTAAAATCTAATGACTACATGCTGTATCAACAAAAGTGCGCGCCTACTCGTCATAATATCAGAAGGAGCGATCAAAACAAATCGGGAAAAACAAAGAAATTTGAAAGCTGTGGCAAGAAGTGGTATGGATATAAAATAGTATGTACGTCAAATCATATAGAATTGGATAGAGCTTGGTCGTCTTTAAAAAATATTATTATAAAGTTCGAACCTGTGATAAATCACAACAATGTTATGGTTATTACAGCTAGGTATACACAAAAACTGACAGATTATAACCATTACCAAAAGTGTAACAACAGCCCAGACAATTTACACAAATTGTAGGAGAAACGAGAAATGGAGATGCCTTCAGCTTTTAAGAACACATATAAAATTGGATAGAGCTTAGTCGTCTAAAAAGGTTATTATAAAGCTCGAGCTTGCGATAAAGCACAATAATGTATTGTTTTTCACATCGAAGCCAACACAAAAACTACTAGGTTGTAACTAATACTGAAAGTGGACCGACTGACCACACAATTTTTACAAACATTAGGTGGAATCAGGAACAAAGATGCTTTCAGCTTTTAAGAACACGTATAGACTTCGATAGAGCTTAGTCGTTGAAAAAATGTATGATATATACTACTCAAAACAAGTTAGGGACCACTACAGTTTTCACTGTAGTATGTTTGAGGCTGTGTGGCAAACAAATAGTAAGAAGTTAGGTGAGTGAGTTGATGTCATTGTAAGGAAGGGTCATCGTTGTTTACAATGATGAATAAATTTGACACTTGTCGTTTAATCTACGCTGCCTAGACAGGGTGAAAAGGGGCCCTATTTCTGTAAAATTGAACCTGTTTTTGGCAATCGCGCACGTGATTTTCAGTGAGTGGTATGGGTTGAAAACCAACTCAGAAAAATTCACGCTTCCTACAATAATGCCTGAGTGATTTTGACGGTGCTAGGGGTATTTATTACGGGCACATTAAGCGATTTTTAACAATGCTTCCAATAAGACGTCTGAGCATCATCGACAGGAAACGAGCTCTAGCCTGGCTCCACGAAGAGATTGAGGTCCGTGAAGTGGCATGACGGCTTGCTGTGATCATCAGATTGAGAGACCGGGTTGCTGCAGCTGGAACTGCTGTTGAGCTAAGGCGGTCCGGGTGGCCACGTTGCACAATACGACGAGAGGACCGGGTGATCGCCGGAACAGCCCTGGCAACTCGAACCTGCACTGCCCGTCACATAAGACAGCACGTGGTACCCCCAGGCAACGTTGGAATCAACGACCCGACCATTAGAAACGGGCTGCGTGAGATTGGTCTAGGCTCCAGACAACCAGCTGTCCGGGTTCCTCTGACACAGACCACCGGATAGCCCGCAGAACCTGGTCCGCCAAGCACCTGGGATGGACACGCCCACAGTGGTCTACTGTGCTCTTCACGGATGAGTCCAGGGTCACATTGTCCTTCAACGATGGCAGGATCCGTATTTGGAGGCGTCCTGGTGAGCGCTTTATCGACGACTGTGTACAGGAGCATAGCTGGTATGGAGGAGGCTCCGTTTTGGAGTGGGGTGAAATTGAACTCACCTACCAGACCCCGCTGCAGCGCATTCAAGGCACTCTGACGGGTATCCCCTACGGGGACGAGATTTTCCGCTCCCATTGCATTTCCAGCTCTTCTGGCAATGGGCCAGGGCGCGATACTCCAGGACGACATCGCCAGGCCTCACCGCGCTCGGGTGGTGGATGACTTCCTGCACCAGCAGCACGTGATCAGGCTTTACTGGCCAGCCCGATCACCGGACCTTAGTCCCATTGAACACCTGTGGGATGCTCTTGGGCGTCAAAAAAGAGACTACCAGCCACCCCCAAACAATATGGATGAATTCTTTAACATTTTGGAACAAGAATCGCAAGCCATTCCTCAACTGACATTGGGAACACTTAATCAGTCTATGAGACAAAGATGCAATGACTGGTTTCTTGCAAATGGTGGTCACATGCTATTTTGAGCCCTAATTGTTTATGACAGATGTGATGTGAATTTTACAAACATGGGTTAACTCCTTCAACATCTGAAATTATCCATCTTCAATTTTTTAAATGAGCAAGCTGTCATTTGCAAAAGGTGATATCATGATTGAAGACCCCTCTCAAACAATTTTGAACCGTGTCATGTTTTTCAGTTTGAACTACTATGTGTGACTTTAAGTGATCGATAACTGTTATTGAGTAGTAAAGGTTGAACCTATGGTAAAACCCAGCATTGCATTGTTTGTAATAACGAAGCATACACAAACACTAGTAGATTATAACCACTTCTAAAAGTGTAACCACGGATCACACTATTTGTGCCAATAGTAGATGGAATCATAAACAAAGATAATTTTACCTTTTTAAAACAAAAGTGTGCTTTTATACAGACTAATCGCGGGAAAAAAATCAATGAAAAAGCTTGAACCTGTCATAAAACACAACTATGTATTGGTTGTTACAACTAGGCATACACAAAGACTAGCATATTATAACCATTGCCAAAAGTGTAACGACCAACCGCACAAGTTACACAAATGGTAGAAGAATTAAGAAATAAAGATGCTATGCGCTTTTACGAACACACGCAGGGGTGGATAGAGCTTTGTCTTTGAAAAGTGTTATTATAAAGCTTTAACCTGTGATAAAACACAACAATGCATTAGTTGTTAGAACTAGGCATACATATGGACTAGCAAATTATAACAATTACTAAAAAGTGTAACGACCGACCACACTATTTTTACAAATAGTAGGTGAAATCAGAAACAAAGATAATTTTTGCTTTTTTAGAAAGATTATAAGCTTTTATAGTGCCTCTTCGGTCGAGCAAAAACGCCATGAAAAAGCTATAACCTGTGATAAAGCACAACAACGTATTGCATTTTACAACCTGGCAAACACAAACTCTAGCAGATTAAAAACATTACCAAAAGTGTAACGACCGACCACACTATTTGTACAAATAGTAGGTGGAATCAGAAACAGAGATGATTTTAGATTTTCAGAACAAACATACACATTTATAGAGCTTAGTCATGCAAAAACGCTATGCAGAAGGTCAAACATGTGACAGAACACAACAATGTATTGCTTGTTACAACTAGGCAAACATAAAAACTAGCAGATTAAAACCATTACCAACAGTGTAACGACCGACAGCACAAGTTACACAAAGGGTAGTAGACACAAGAAATAAATATGCTTGAGCTTTAATGAAAACGTATAGACTTGGATAGAGCTTAGTCGAGCAAAAATAGCATAAAGCTTTAACCTGTGATAAAACACAACAATGTTATGGTTATTACAACTATATATACATAAAAGCTGACTATTACCAAAACAACCGATCACACAATTTACACAAATTTTAAGAGAAACAAGAAATAAGGATGCATCTAGCTTTTATGAACACATATACACTTAGATAGAGCTGAGTCGTTTAAAAATGTCATTCTAAAGCTTGAACCTGTGATAAAACACAATAATGTATTGGTTGTTACAATTAGGCATACACAAAGACTAGCAGAATATAACCATTACCAAAAGAGTAACGACCGATCACACCCATTTGTACAAATAGTAGGCGTAATCAGAAAGAGAGTTAATTTAAGCTTTTTAGAACAAACATCTCATTTATAGAGTTTAGCCATGCCAAAAAGCCATGAAAAAGCTCAAACAATTGACAGAACACAATAATGTATTGCTTGTTACAACTAGGCATACACAAAGTCTAGCAGAGTACATCCATTACCAACAGTGTAACGACCAACCACACATTTTTTAAACAAATATTAGGTGGAATTAGAAACAAAGATGCCTTCAGCTCTTTAGAACACGTTTTGACTTCGTTAGAGCTTAGTCGTTGAAAAATGTTATGATATAGCTTGAAACTATAATAGAAAAACAGCACTGCATTGTTTGTTATGACTAAGCATACAAAAAGACTTGCAAATTATTAGCACTACTACAAGTGACCAATCAAACTGTTTGTACTAATAGTACGTGCAATCATGAACAAGGATGATCTAAATTTTTTAGAACAAAAATATGCTTTTATAGAGCCTCGTCGCTCAAAAAAAGCCAAGAAAAAGCTTTAACCTGTCCTAAAACACAACAGTGTATTGCTTGTTACAACTAGGAATACACAAAGTCGAGCATGTTATAACCATTACCAAAAGTGTAACGACCAACCGCACAAGTTACACAAATGGTAGGAGAATCACGAAACAAAGATGCTATGAGCTTTTATGAACACACGTAGAGGTGGATAGAGCTTTGTCTTTGAAAAGTGTTATTTTAAAGTTTTAACCTGAGATAAATCACAACAATGCATTGGTTGTTAGTACTAGGCATACATATAAACTAGCAAATTATAACAATTACTAAAAGTATAACGACCGACCACACTATTTTTACAAATAGTAGGTGGAATCAGAAACAAAGATAATTGTAGCTTTTTAGAAATATTTTATGCTTTTATAATGCCTAGTCGTTCAAAAAAGCCATTAAAAAGCGAAAGCCTGTGATAAATCACAACTACGTATTGCTTTTTACAACTAGGCATACACAAAGACTAGCAGATTATAACCATTACCAAAGGTGTAACGACCGACAGTACAAGTTACACTAACGGTAGGAGAATCAAGAAATAAAACACAACAATGTTACGGTTATTACAACTAGATATACTCAAAAGCTGACTATTACCAAAAGTGTAACAACCGACCACACAATTTACACAAATTTTAAGAGAAACAAGAAAAAAGGATGCATCTAGCTTTTATGAACACATATACACTTAGATAGAGCTGAGTCTCTGAAAAATGTTATTATAAAGCTTGAACCTGTGATAAAACACAATAATGTATTGATTGTTACAATTAGGCATACACAAAGATTAGCAGAATATATCCATTACCAAAAGAGTAACGACCATCCACACAATTTTTTTTACAAATATTAGGTGGAATCAGAAACAAAGATGCTTTCAGCTTTTTAGAACACGTATAGACTTCGGAAGATTCTAGTCGTTGAAAATGGTATTATAAAGCTTGAACCTATGATTTAAAAAAACAGCACTATGTTGCATACAAAAAGACTTGCAGATTATACGCACTACTAAAAGTGAAAGAACTAATCAAACTATTGTACAAATAGTAGGTGGAATCTTAAATAAAGACTATTTTAGCGTTTTAGAACAAAAATAAGCTTTTATAGAGCCTAGTCGCGCAAAAAAAAGCCAAGAAAAAGCTTTAACCTGTCATAAACACAACAGTGTATTGCTAGTTACAACTAGGAATACACAAAGTGTAGAAAATCATAACAACTAGGCCTACACAAAGAATAGCATATTATGACCATAATCAAAAGTGTAACGACCGACCATGAAAAAGCCTTAACCTGTCATTAAGCACAACAGTGTATTGCTTGTTACAACTAGGAATACACAAAGTCTAGCAAAATATAACCATTATCAAAAGTGTAACGACCGAAGACACGATTTACACAACTAGTGGGAGAAACAAGAACTAAAGATGTTTCCAGCTTTTAAGAGCATGAATAGATGGAGCTTAGTCGTTTAAAAATGTTTTCTGTAAAGCTCGAACCTGTGATAAAACACAACAATGTATTGGTTGTTACAACTAGGCACACACAGAGACTAACATATTATGACCATTGCCACTGTAGAGTACGTACTGCAACAATCCACCACTGTCTTCATTATTGCGCTCTTTGCCTGGGCACTATCTTAGTGACGTCAAGGTATCTCCACGATACTTATAATTCCGTTAAACAGCTTAAACGCTATATTGCCGGTAAGCAGAATGAAATGTTTTAAAACCGAAAAGCAACATTTTGCAGCCGAGACACACAAAAAAACTGTCAATTTTACCTACAACGTTTTTTATTTTGTTTTGTTTTGTTTTGTTTGTTTGTTTTTGTTTGTTTTTGGTTGGGTTTTTTTCCTGTTTTGTTTTGTTTTTACATTTAGAATTTGGATTTCGACAAAACATTTCTTGAGCGCATGCAGCCGACATCTGAGGTTAAGAATATATATGCAATTCTTTGAAATTCAATTTTGTTTGTTTAACTACTTCACTGCCAGGCCCGAGAGTTGAGTTGTCGAGTAGGTCTAAGAGTAAGAGTAAAAGGACATTCCTGCATTTTCTAAATCTCAGTTTATTAGAGATAAAAATTACTTGAAGGCTACTTTTTCGTTTGAAGTAATTAGAGCTTGTCTCCTCTTGTGAGCGACGCAACATCGCGTCGTTTGTGGTCTTTGCCGCTGTAAAATCAATCAAGTAAGAATATAAAGAAACCGTCTCCTTACACGCGACGCGGCATCTGTCGCACGCGACCGTCGCCTGTGATCGGTCCATGTAGCGATCGAGGGCCTTGTCGCGTGCGACAGACTAGGGGTATGACAGGTTTAGAACATAACCATTGGTCAAATTACCTAGCCAAGGAGTGCCGGTCGAGACGCCATGTGTGGTATGGTGTGGTGTGGTGTGTGTTTGTGTGTGTGTGTGTGTGTGTGTGTGTGTGTGTGTGTGTGTGTGTGTGTGTGTGTGTGTGTGTGTGTGTGTGTGTGTGTGTGTGTGTGTGTGTGTGTGTGTGTGTGTGTGTGTGTGTGTGTGTGTGTGGGATGTCCATCTTCAATTCGACCCATTGTAAGTTTTGCGAATCTAATTTTGTTGCTTTGTCTTTTTAAACGGACAGCAGCAGGAGGAGGAGGAGGAGGAGGAGGAGGAGGAGGAGGAGGAGGAGGAGGAGGAAGAGGAGGAGGAGGAGGAGGAAGAGGAGGAGGAGGAGGAGGAAGAGGGGAGGGGGAGGAGGAGGAGGACTTGTCCGAGATTGGCTATTTACGGAATAAAAAATGTCAGAGGCTCGTAGCACTCCCATCTAACCGACTTCTTGTCCAGCTTGACATTAACATTTGGCACTGTCTCTCTTCTGTGAATTGCCAGTCGTGCGCGGCTAAACGTCGCGTCGCACATAAGTAGACAGTTTGTCGCTCTTGTCGTACGAGACAGAACATTTTAGCGTGATGTGGTCGCGCATAAGGATACACACCTCGCGACTCATCACTAGATCTAGTGACTATCGCGCGTCACTAAACGTTGCGTCGCGCATAAGGAGACATAGGAAGGGGTTTGGTCACGTCGCTGTTCCCTCTCAGCCGTCAACAACATCGACCCCACAACGTAAGCGACAGTGAGCTGATCTTGCGGAGACCTCGGGGTTTACAAAACACTGTCCTCCCCTTCTCCCTTTCAAAATGTTTTTTTTATTTTTTTTGGTCAGAGCCATTCGAACATGGTGGATTAGAATTAAACGACGAAAAACTAATTACCTACCTTTAGAGATTAAAAGAAAACCATTTTGGTATGCAGAAATTAGACCAGTTAGTGAAAAGATGACCAGATATGTACATAATATTGTGAAAACTGTCTTCTTCCAACAAGTACATAATATGATTACGTCGCAAAGTATAGTCTATCAGAATTAAACTCCTGGGATTTGGCATGGCGTATGCAAACGAACAAAACTCATAAAATTAACAAATTTGTTCATTTTTCTTCAAGTTACATTAGTCTCCCCGAGACTACATACTTATAGTTCCCTCTGAGAGCATAGCATTGGTAGTACCACCGCCAATCGCTTCTCGGCCTTTTGGCTAAGATCAAAGTGTAGTATCTGTTCTCAGCTTCTCCTCCGGCCCTGTGTCCACTGGTTTAGCGAGGCGGATACTGCCCGAGGCACCCGAAGGACGGAGAAATCTGCCCCTTTTCTATGGAGTGGACGGTCATCGTCTATAATTTTTTTTTAATTTAATAAGTACAACAGCCAATGAAGTTATAACTGAGGCCTCAGTACTGCTAACTGTTGGCAATGGAGAGAGTTAGTGTTGGAATGGAGGGGTAAAGGTGTGTGAACGGTTTATTTGTTCGGGTGTAACGCCATTCCTACCCCCTGCCATTGCACAAACACAAAAGGATATCAAGCCACATTGAACCATATGCTTTTACGACTGGTAATACAGATACATGCATATATGTAACAGGAATTCGTTTATACTTTTAGTCCAACCAGAGAGTCCGAGACAGGGGTTAATATATTTGAACAGCTGGCCGATGATATAGAACCCTATTGTAAGACTTCCTGGATTCTTTCAGGACATGGAAGAAGCAGACGATGACTTCGCCTTTGTGACAGCAGGCTCGCACTCTACCTACCCGGCCACCATAGAATTCATCTATTCAGTGCAGTATTTCTTCCCCAAGAGCAGAATAGGCATATTCGACATCGGCCTCACCTCAGACGAAAGGGAATTTGTGAGTTTTCATTATATCACAATGTTCTTTCCTTCTTTCTTCCTTTCCTTTGTTCTTTCTTTCTTTTTATTTATTTATTTATGTATTTATTTATTTATTTATGTTATGTTCATGCATCTATCCATCTGTTTCTTTGCTGCTGTATTCATGTGCATTGTATTTATTCGTTATCCATACATTGTATTAATTATTTGATCTATGGGTGACAGCATCTGTGGTTTAAATTAGGTCCCTTGCTGTTGCATACAGAAGACGTGAGTTCGATTCCAGAACAGGAAAGATATCTTATCAAGCATCGCTGTCCACTTGGTTGTAAATTCCCACTTTGTAAGTTTCTTAAAAATCATCAAATTGAGTCATTAAAACATTTACAATCAATCATTCAGTTTAGTCGAACACAAATAACTCAGACACGTTGCAGATTGACTAATGAATTGGACACCTCCATAATTCAGGTAAACCGACATAACGAAACATTAAACAGACATCAGTCGAGGAATGGCAAATTGTACGCGATATCCGTGATTTCGTGTTGTCTGTTTTAGTGGGGGGTTTATTTGTTGGGTTTTGCTTGTTTGTTTGTTTTTTTAAGCGTTCACGGCGCTCGCAACTGCGTAAGGTCAAATGAGTAGCGGGACACATTAAACGTTTTTAGCTTGGTAGGAATTTACTGAATGCTGTTTGCCTTTTGTGTCGTCTGCAGATTTCCAGTCTGTGCAAAACAGAAGTAGACAGTCTGTGGCTGCAGTTCTGGCCGGAAGCGCTCTACAAGATACGTCACAGGGTATGGAGGCCGCTTGTTTTACAGGTGAGCTCGTGTTGGTGTTTCTTTGTTTGATTTGTGGACAGGCCACTTTAGGGAAAGGAGAGTGGGCTTATTCTTTTATTTATTCATTTATCTGTTATGGGTGGCACATTTTGTTTATTTACTTGTTTCTTGTGGGGATGTGGTAATAAAAGGTGGCTTGTTTAGTTTATTCATTTGTCTATTTCTGGTGACTTCAAATATACCAAAATAATATACAATAAATTTAGATAAAGTTTTATTTGGTAAAACGATGGCCTATACAGCAAAACAGTTGGATAATAAATGCCTGTATAAATAGATGTAGGCCTACACGTACTTTTTTAGTGCTGGCAGAAGTCATTATTCCGAAAGCCCCCCCCCCCCCCCCCCCCCTCCCTCCCTTTATGTTTCCCTTTTTTCGATCATTTTCGTCCGTTCTCATCCTTTTCTTCAGGTGAATGTAACAACAACAACAACAACAAATACAATAATGACGATAAGAACAACAACAGCAGCAATTTCAATAACAACAAAAATAACCCCCCTAAAAAACCATTGTTTGTTTCCCCAGTTGGCCTTGGCTAAGTACGGCCATTACATCTACCTTGAGCCCGGCCGGTTCGTCAACAGACAGAACTTACGTCAGTACCTGCAGCACAGCCGCAAGCACGGAGTCACTGTGGCGGGCAGACAACTCAAGTACAGCAGCTACGTGGTTACCTCCCCTCACATGTACTCCTTTCTCAGGGTGAGGAAACAAAGTGGCGCCGGCCCCCTTAACGGGCCGTCTCCACTGTCTGTGCTCTACTGTCAATTAGTGGGATACGGCTCTGGTTTGGGTTTGGGTCAAGGTTTAGGGTTAGAGTTACTGATTGTAGTAGACGTGTAGATCGTCAGGGGGAACAATCTTAAGACTTGTCCGGTGAGGCATTGTGGAAGACCATCAAGTGGACTGGCACCAAAATTAATATTACAACTGTGGGCCTATGTATGGTACAATGGGCTTCACCGTAATTTTACTTTTCTGTTCAGAATGTATCAGCTCAAGGGTCAGTTTGAGCCGTTTTTTAAAAAATAAGTATAAAGCGGTCTTTTTAACGTGAAGCGTGAAGTCATGGAAATCCGTGTATGGCGTCGCAGAGAGTGGAGACTCCGGAAGTATGTTGCAGGCTAACCAAACGAAGCACTAAAATTCCCTTTTACCCACAGACTCACACCTTAACCCTTTCACTGCCAGCCCTGCTCATCAATCCAATAAAAAAAAAAAACACAAGACGTACTCGTTCGAGCCTGGCAGCGAAGAGGTTGCGGGGGGGGGGGTAAATAAGTATAAAAAGTAAGCAGATCTTTAACTCTTAGAGGACGTAGAGGACACATGTGTCCAATCTGCAGGTCAAACGCAATATTGCGACACATTTACAAACCTACAAACAGATATCAGAAACATAAATGTGTATATTCTATAGTACAGGTAGGCATATGTAGGATTATTGCCGGCCTTTTGAAGATTCAGATTTTTTGGGGGGGTTTAAATCTGTATGAATAACGAAGTTATGTTTCTTCTAAAAGTGTCTCCCAAGCAACACATCTTCAGGCTTTATCGAATGACTGGAACGTGCGTCCTAAATGACAAGGGGGTGGTGCGGGGGGAGGGGGGGGGTACATTTCCAAATGTCACAGTGTCCGTCAAAGAACAAGCCAAAATTCCACCAGGCAAGGTATCTCAGAGTCAAGCGACTTTGTCATTTGTGTACGTCAGGAACTAAAGATCTGCTCACACATTGACCAACATTTCAAATGACTGAGCATTTTGTTAGCATTTCGGTTCACAGAGAATTTAATCTTTTTAAAGAAAATCAATTAACTGTAGTTGTACATTTTCCATAAGCTCACTGCGTTATAACTTCTAACGCCAGCTGTGTTTTGTCAATTTACTACTTTTGTGGGAGCTCATGGAGTGGCCAAGCCCTCAAAATGATTGCGAATGTTTTCCTTTTTCTTTTAAATTATTTCCTTTATCGGGAAAGGCGGCCAAGAGGCACGGTGCTCGGCGCTCTTTCTCTTCTCCATCTTACACTTCTTTCCCCCCTCCTTTTCCTCTCCTTCGTGTGTGTGTGTGTGTGCGCTGTATGTATAATATTATTTCCCAACTACAAGCGGATGGTACGCGAGTGACATTTTCAAGTCTTACTACTCGTCTTTTTCTCTTTTGATTGTTACGTTTGTCTGTCTTACCTTTCCCCCACTCTAAAAATTACATTACTTATCTGCGCACTTCTCTTTTCTCGACAAACAAAATGTCTCGCATTACTACTCGAAATAGGTGTCATTGTGTCTTTTATTCAGGAGTAGCACATCAACATGATAACGTCCACGTAATTAGTTGTGGGGAAGAGCGAGATAGACAAATTAGAGAGAGAGAGAGAGAGAGAAAAAAAAAGTGGGGGTGGGGGGGCGGCGCCAGAGTAGGGTTTACCTTCAACTTCAACTACCATAGTGCTATCTTGAGGATGTACTTCTTCCTCTTTACCAAAACTAAATCTGTCGCAAACCCCCTACCCCCTTTTCCCCCATATAAACGAGCAGCAACTCCAAAGGACGAAAGGACGCCACACTTGAAGATGTTATTCTTTCTCTTTACCGCAACTAAACTGTTCCAGTTCTCTCCCCGATTCCCCATATAAACGGGCGGCATTTGCAAATGGAATGCCACACTTGAAGATGTTCTTACTGTTTACTTAGACTTAACTGTTCAAATTCTCCCCCTTTCCCCAGGTAAACGAGCGGAAACTCCAAAGAACGCCCCACTTCGACTTTACCCTTCTCATCCTGCACGGCACTGCACCAGTCAGGAACCATTTCATGCGCTATTTGATTGCCTGCGCAATGGAGGACTATTGTATCGCTCCTCCAGACTCCAAAGCGAGCTGTGATGCCCATTTGGCGAACAACAAACGGTACGCCAATTGCCACCGATATGACGAATCCGCCATTAATTTGATTCTCAACCACTGGCACGGTTATAAAGCGGAGGAATTTCTGGTGAGAGACGGGATTACGCGGTACTTTGACGGTCGGGACATGAGCAAGAAGGTGAAGATCTGTAACAAACCCAAGGAAGAAATATGAAAATTTATTGATGTAATAAGCTCTTGGTCTTGTCTTTTATTCTGTCTTTGAGATCATGTATTTAATTAAGCATGTCTGTTTGTTTTTACATGAATAAAGCTAGTGCAGCCCTTGGAAGTCTCACAGCAAAGGTTTGGGACTGCTGTAGCATTCCAACAGAGACAAAGTTGAACATCTTCAATACTGCAGTCCTTCCAACTCTGTTGTACGGTGCCGAGGCATGGACTATGTACCAAAGCCACGCCAAGAAACTTAAGCATTTCCATACGAATGCGTTAGGGGAATTATTGCATTAATACATGTAATAATAAAGATCACTTCTATAGCGCCCACTGTCTGGGCTTTATGTGCTTCACAATATCATAGTAAGATTTAATTGAACGTTTTATGCATACTGGCCCATTCAACAGACAAAAATAATTTCAAATACAGTAGAGTCCACTTAAACTTAAATCGAAATCTGCGGGACCGCCGGATTTTCTTCGTTCAGCTGGGTTTTCGGTTTAAAGAGGTTATTCAGCCGAAAAAAATGTTAGGGGTTTTATTTTCTTTCAGGTTTACCACTGTTTTTTTAATTGTATGTGTCCACTACACATACTCGTCATGTAACAAAGAACACATGCACAAAAGACAATCACGTGGCCACTGATCACATTTGTCGCTGGAAGAAGCATCAAACTACATGTAGTTAGGTAAATGGAATTTTAGTAAAAGTGTTTTTAGACCAGATTTATATGCAGTCAAAGTAGCCACCTCTCTTAAATGCAGTGGGAGGGAGCTCCACACTGAGGGAGCAGCTGTCAAAAAAGCCATACCTCCAATTTTGTGAGTATTACTGGGCACAATCTTATCTTGTTGTATTTATTAATGAACAGTAATGGCAGGACCAAATATACCAGACATCAAGTTCTCAAAAGGGTAAATGCTGAGAATCTGTTTTCTAAGCTCAAAATGATTCAGAATTTGCTGACCTTGTAAGAATGCCTGATTTCTGAATCACGAGGCAGTATTCTATTCTGAACTGTTCTCAAAAAAGAATAAACTTGGCGCACCAAAAAAAGCACTACAAAGACACCCTGAAATGTTTAAGAAGAACCTCAACATAAATCCTTCAACACAGAATAGCCTAGCTCTTGACAGACCCAGTAGAAAAGTAGCTGTCACAATGGGCAGCAAGCCACATGAGGCAACAAATACAATTTTGAGAAGAAAAAGAAACAAAGCAACTCGTATTTCTGTCATTTTATTGAAATGTAACAGATTCTATTCATAATAAGTTCATCCACAAAAAAACGAAAATTACTTGCAGTCCCATCATCACAGTCGAGTGTCTTCACGTGTCAACCGCTCTCACAAACTCTACAGCAAAAGTCTTGACACATATTAAGTTACAACTGTTGTTTCTCTTCTTTCTAACTGACCAATATTATTCTACACCTTGACATATAAATTGGAATGAATTTTGCAACATGTACATCTGAATTTCAGTGACATGACTGAACCTGAAAAGATACACTGGTGTAAATAAGGACAAGAGAAAAAAGAAAAGGGGATGGGGGAGAGGAGGGGGATTTCACGTTTTAACATATTTTTTTTAGATCTTTCTGCCTTTATTCACTGGTACCTTCTCCATTATGGCACAAATACAATTTTCCAACCCTTGGAAATATGCACCCAAGTTCGGTACATTCTCACTATCTACCAATAATATGAATTTGCTAAATTGTTCCGGTTGTCCGTTTCAACACAGTGTAAAAGTTATTTAAGAGGCATGACCTCTGAATTTAACGTCCATTTCCGAAAGGACCAAGCCAAATAGGTGGAGAGCCTTAAAAACTCCACAAAACAACCCAGGTTCACAACAACCTACAGGGGATTGAAACCAGGGCCATCTGCTCCATAGTCCAGCAAGATACCAGCTGAGCTAGCACTGTGCCCTCACTATTTCAAGGGACTCAAAATTTTTTTCTGGCATAAATGGTCGCTTTTAAGGACTAGCGGGCTAACCCAGAATCCGGGGGTTTCCAGAAATCTTGACCTACACCAAAACTGGGCATTGCCCCACCTATAGGAGAAGTTTGGTTTCATTGGTGTGTATAATATTTTCTTGGTTATAGAGAAAACTCTCCTCGTCTTTTGAAGAAACTGAATAAGAATCCAAAAACTATACCTTTGCTCAGAACAGCATTTTTCGGGATAGCCCCCTTGTGCTTAAAAGCAACCAAATAATGAGTATATTTTTCCATTATAGACAAAAATAACAAAAGGGGCGGGACAGCATTCCTTTTACAGAGCATGAGAGTCAACCATTTACAATAACATTATAAAGTGTTAATTGGACATTGCGACTTCGGCACTTCAAGAAGATAACAAGATCATAATCTCCATCAAAAGATGGCAGCCGCTGTACACCGTGTTAGTACATTGTATACTTACACATACTATACTACATAATGGAAGTCTGGGTGTTACAAATACTATCAATCCCTCAAATGCAAAGATAAATACACAAGAACACTGAAAATATTTATACCGATGGATACAACAATTACAAGCAATGTCAGAGACCATACGTCAAGCCTCGCCGTATCATACCAATGTCTGAAACATCGGTAACATACTTTATGTAATAAGTATTATAATTATCTCATGACAAATAAGTGAAGCTCATTTATTGGGAGTGATTAAAAACAATCATTATCTCATTAGCCGGAAACAACGCTAGACATATAGGTTAAAAAAAAAAAAACCCACTCTAACCTTACATAACATGACAATGGTGCGTGCACATAGGTTACTTTAAAAAACAAGTTATAAGTCTTCCCTTTTTAACTGTAAGTCTTAAAAGAGCTTTGTATGTCCCACGTACACACGCAGTTACCAGTACTTGATTCTAGAGAAGAGTGGAAAATTGAGCCATCACACAACAGGAGCTATTCCTGTTTATCTCACGGTATGAAAGAGGTAAAGAACCCTTCACACCAGTTGCATCAGGAATAAATAGTCATAGAAACAGACAAAAAAAAGATTGTAGAACACATTTTTAAAATCTTCTATATAAGTATTTTAACTCTGCCAACAGGCCTACAATGAATGATTTACACTAACCATGCATTCTGGTAAGATGACAGGATTTCACCAAGCTGCAGTTGGTTACTGTGTACAACTTTTAAGTCATAATGAAAACACTCAGACATCCCCCCCCCCCCAATTCCACTCCTTTTCCCCAAGCCATCACAATAGCTACTCAATAGCTACACAAAATGAAGTCTTTCCTCTACCATCTTCTTCTATAAATCTTTAGGTGACATAACACACACCAGGCAAAGTGAACCACTAAGCACAACCCAAGGACTCAGTCAGCTAAAACAACAAAGACAGACTCAAATTAATTCATGTCACGGCCTGAAATTCCCTCCAATGTATAAAACTATAAAACGTTTTTCCTGTACAGTCCTGTGGTAACTAAATGCTCTGGACAAACCTGTCAGCTTTTCATTTCCCCCACTTCGTCCTTATTTGTGCTTTTAGTTTCAGTAAGTGTTTTACGGCACTTGCAACACAATTAGATAATATAAGTGCAGAAGATTAGAGGTTTTACAAGAGGGTGAAAAACACACAAAAAAGGAGAGATAAGGGGGACAGATTTTTTTAACACTTTGCCGTTACATCTTGCCGATCGGCGAGAACGCCAAACTTACTCTCCCATCACAAAACACCGAATGGTGATGTTTGCAACCAAGTTTCTTTGGATTCCCCCCCAAATGCTTGTGGTGGCAAGGGTTTTTACTATGGGCCTTGTGATGGCAAAGTGTTAAAGGAAAAAAGGAGCAGACCACATCAGAGCACCCACCAACCACCTATCCTTATTCATGCTTTCCATTTCAATTTGCTACAGTCATATTTACTAGCACATTCTGGATCATGTTGGGCTCATTGGTTACTTGCACCCTCATCACAGAACACAGAATACAGACCAGCAAAACACAACCATTTGCCCATTCAGATAGAACACTGCCTACCTACCTAGCAAGCTACCGCTCCATAAAACTATGGCCTGGTTTTGAGCAGGAAAAAAAATTAGAACAGTCATTCTTTATTAACATTTAAATGGAACTGTCATATGGAATGTTCCTCAGCTCCTTCGAGATAAGAAATCTCAAATCTCAAGGGAAAAAGAACATTCTCTCACCATGGAAATGCAATCATAAAAACATTGGGGGGTGGGGGGTGTGTGTGTGTGCTGCATCCTACTCATGAAAAACAGTTCACAACCGCGTGATCAGTTTTGAAAAAAGACCACAAGAAAAAAAGTGGTCAAATTTGGTACCACTACAGAAGAAGAAAAAAAGAATATGGAAGATATTATTACGAATACTGGGCTTTGTAAGCCAGCATAAGAACAAAATTTCCATAGAAAAGTCCAGAAATTTGTTGCAGATAATGCAAACATTTCATCATAAAACCTTCCTAAAACATAATTTTTGTTTAATAAATAGCAAGATCTGATATAATTTAGCTTTAGCCGATGAGATCTGCTGGGTACCGTGGTTGGAGCGATTTTTTACTCATGAGCAGCACACAAGGATACAACATTATGCAACAACTCAAACACTGACTGCTACACTATTCACTCAAAAAATTCCCAATACCCATGTATACACAGGAGCCGCCAAAAGTGCGTACATGTGCACACACAAACACACACACACATAAACACACACACACATAAACACACACACGCATACAGTAAACATCATCATAAAATTTGTTTTACATGACTTTTGAGGTCAATCAAAGGAAAACTCAAACCATTGCTTTCAAAGCAAAAAGTGCCATGCAAAACAGTAGAGCAAGTAGAGAGAGAGAAGTGAACATCTAGAGGGAAAGACAATGACAGTGTGTACTAAAGACACACATGCCTCCAAGGACACACAAAAAAAGGAAAAAACTCCCATAGAAAAAAAGAGTAAAAAATAACACAAAGATGAAAAAAAAGGATTTATCAAATATTTCAGAAAACACTTAATTCCATCTAAAAATGAGAAAATCCATGCAATCCTCATTCCCTGGGCCTACAGGACCCCTGCACCTGAGATCCTGAAAGAAAACTCGCAGACATAGAGCACCTCTCAAGTTGAGGTATGCATTCACTGTACTGCAGGATAAAGACGGCATGCCCTCTTCACAATTGGGTTAATGCAGCCAGTACCCTAAGACAAAGCTTAAGTTATAAAGATATGATAATCCTGGATATTTCATATTGGAACACAGCTCAAATAACAGTAACCAAAGCAAAACTCAAGTTATAAGAGTGTAAGTGAGGGGGGGGGGGGGGGGGGGGGGGAGAGACAATTACTTAAAGATATAAGCAATTACCTTTTTGAAAAGTTAAAGGCAGTCAGCTTCGGATTTGGGGTTGTTTTTTCAAGGACAAACTTGTAAAGAATCTGATTTTATCAGCATAGATAGCAGGTTGGATTCAGTACTGTTTGATGGAGAAGCTTACACAAGAATTAAATGATAACACATAAACAAAAAAACCTGTACTATAAAAGGGAAGGTCAGAAACTTATGAAGACAAAGGTTTGGCATGTAGACACTATCATCTTGACATTAAGTACCCAAAAAGACGATGAAGTGCACTTTAAAAATAAATAATTCAAAATACAGAGTGAAAAAGAAACGGGAGAAAAAAAGAAAAGGAATCTGAACAGTAGTGACCAAAAAATGAAAATTGCCAAAATACAACAAACATGGAAAACTCAGTCAAACAACATCATTCAAACAAAACTAAACATCAAACATTCAAAGGCAGTTAAGAGTCAAGCTTTCAAATGCAGCTGAGCATCAAACATTCAAACAAAGCAAAAAGAGTAAAATTTTCCAACACAGTTAAATCTCAAACATCCTGAACTGTACTGTAAACAAATAAAACATGACATGTCTCATTTCTCAATTCTCCCCCCAACACAAAATAACATGAACAACAAATTACAACAAGTTCTGTCCTACGCACACTCAGTCATCATAACTCCTCCTTCCGTTTTGTATCTGAAAAATACAAAATGGGGAAAAAATTTCAGACTTCAGCAAAGCAAAAGTAATTTATCAAGAATGTTTTTAGACTGAAAGAAAAATAACATAAAAGATATAAAAATCATTTTTCAATCAAGGAGGACTGAAGTAATTGTTCAACAGCGTCATAGAAAAACTATAAAAACTTTAGACAAAGACATTCAGTAAAGCAATAATAATTGTGATTAAGACATTTCAGCTAGAAGAGAACATCATGTTTTAGTAGTTTTAGTAGAGATTTTACGGTGCTCGCAACTGCATAAGGTCATATGAGAGCCAGAAGATAAGAGGTGTTACAAGAGAGTAACAAACATAAAAAAGAAGGAGGAGAGATCACGACGATAGAAGTTTCACAGGAAAGAAGAAGCAAACCACACCAGAGCACCCGCCAACCACCCACTAGAGAACATCAGTACATGACAACCAGTCATTAAGTCACTTGAGCCTGAGCTATTTTTCACCCAACAAGCATTGTTTCTGACACTTTTGGGGTATATTGAAGCATAAACCTCAAAAAGACTGAAAGCTGTCATTTTTTTAAAAAGCAGTTAGAGAAAGAAAGAAATGCTCTCACAGAAAAAGAAAACTGCATCTGATTTGTCTAAATAGTTTTTATTTTATCAATATTTTGAAATGGCAATGTCTGGGGGTTACGCAATTTTTTTTTGCGACCAATTTATAATAAAATCATCTATCGCAATGCTGGAGAGACTGACTTGGTCCGTTACAACTCAAAAAGTATCGCACATAACTTCACCAAATTTTTAACGAAACGAAACAAGTGGCTTGTAACCGAAAAACACCTGAGATATCAATCGATAAAGCGCATCCCGTAAATACACGGAATTAGGCCACCGGGCCGGCGGGGGTCCCGTAAATACACGGGAATAGGCTCAAGTGAGTTAATACATTCCTGGCCAAAGGAAAACAAAAGGCAAAGCAAAAATAAAATCAGTAAAATAAAAAAATAAATTTAAAAACAGAAACAACCAAAAGAAAAAGTAGGCACAGACCAGACCAGAGCACCCATCAACCCCCTAATACATGCCCAAATTTACTGGCTTGACAACTCGCAAATACAGGAGAAAGTGAATGTAGGGTACTGCTGGTAGGTCCTCTTTTTTTTTTTACTCTATTGTTTCTGTCTGACTTGCTTCTTCCCTGAATTAAGTAAATGGCAGAGAATGTACCAATGTGCTTCTCTTTACTCAAACAAACACATAAAAAAAGAGGGAGGTACCCTACCTGACTTCTTGTTAAGCTGTGGGGGTTCATATTCAATCTGCTCTTTGGTGTTGGTATGATAGATATCGTCCCATAACACTTTCACCTCGTAGTCATAGTCTTTCCACTCCGGAACAATCCGCATAGCTGCCGCAAGTTTGGGTTCTTTTGTTAGTGGATTGTTACACTGAGGACAACAAGAGAAAGGTACATGAATACATTGTCAAGATGGCGTGTTCATGGCCTCACGGTAAAGTCATTACCAGGGGCTGGGGGGACATACAGCAATGTGGCCAATAAGGTGCACTTAATAATAATAATAATAATAATAATAATAATAATAATAATCATCATAATAATAATAATAATAATAGTAAATCCCATTTTATAGAGCAAATTCTCACTCAACAGCAAGCCCTATATTAGATATGCTTTAAAATCCTTATCAATACCTCAGCAGACTTGATAGCATTCTGTCAACTTCTTGGGAAGCATTCAGTGCATGCTGCCATTTTACTGGAACTAAAATACTAACATACTGACAAGTTCTTTCATTGTCTAGAGGGGGGTACCCATTCACATCTGGGTGAATTGAGGAAACTTTGTGTACAATGGCTTTCCCAAGGACAAAACATCAGGTCCAAGCCTCGAACCCCCAAACCTGCAATCTCACTATTACAAGACTGGTAGCCCAACCACTAGACTACCTATGCCACATGACAGGCATGTTGTCTGCACTGACAGCTAATTAACAGCATGGTGAACAATTACGGGAAGGACATTTTGACATGATTCAGTAAAGCAGAACAAGTCAGTTCTAAAATTGTTTCGGAGTTTGTCTATGAATATGTTCATCCATGTGTGATTGTAATGACCATAATTATTTGAGGGGGTTTTTGGTTTGTTTGATTTTTAATGGGGTGGTTTGATTCCCAAGTGAGAAATTTTTTTTCGAGTATCTCAATCTTTCTGCTAAAATGTTGTATCACTCTCAGCCTGGGTTGGCCCTGACGATAAAAGGTAAACTCTTCATTGCTTTAGATGTGATTTTTTTTATTACTCATCCTTTTGTAATGAATATGGTATCCCACTCATCATAAAAGGTACATCGTAGAGAAACATATTTTTTCCCCACCACAAACATGACAGTTAATTGTGGCAAAAACACAGGGAATGAGTTAAAAACACTGACAGCTTACCAAATCTATAGTTTTGGCTTTAGGTTTCTCGGAAACGTCACACCACGTCTCACAGTAGAGCCACTCCTGAGGCAATGACTTTATGGCGACCTGAGAGAACCAAAGAAAGCAAATTATAAAGTGTCATAAAAATATACCTGTATTAACAAAACTTCATAATTGATGTTGGAAATAGTCATATGAGTAGCAACATCACTTGATAGAGAGCTTCTAATAAATTAAAGCATTCATAATAAAGAACATATTTTTTCAAGTTATGGAGTAGGGCTATTAACACAGTTTACCGAGTCCAAGAAGGCATGGATTGAGCAAGGAATGCCTGTGAGTACACCAAATAAAGTATAAGTTTTCAAAGAACTGGCACCATCGTCTCACAATAAAGTGTTTGCCGATGACGAAGGTGCACATGAATAATAATAACCAGTGAACACTGCAAATCAGAGTCATCAATTTGAGTCGGTGCTAACCAAATTTTCCTTCATGGATGAAGCAAAAGGTATCATATTGGCACAATTTGATCGAATAGAGCATTATGCCCTTCAGAAGACCCCAATTTAGGATGATTATACATACAAACAATGCAAGCGTATACAAATGCAGACAAGTAAAAAAAGCAAAAATCCTGTTCCAGTCATGCTGAACTTCAGACAAACAAGCCAACCCCAAAGCGGACAAACACACACACACACACAAACAAATCCAAACACAAAAAAACAAGATGACAAATATGGCTGAGGTTATATTAAACTGCAAACAAACGAACCAATCCTAAAACAAACATACACACACACACAATGATGCATACACAGAACCATCCAAAAAAACAAGCAAACAAGGTAACCAGATATTACCCGACATATCATACTATTGGACAAAACCAGACAGACAGACACACAGACAGACAGACACACTGACAGAAAGTAACCTCAAAACACACAAACACACACAATCACCCAGACACACAGACAGTCAAAGACGGACAAGCAACCACACAGCACCTGGTGTATCATATTATTGGGCAAATCCTGATCAAGGTTGGCCAAACTGTTTGGGTCCTGACTCAGGCCTTGGTACTGTCCCCTCAGCCGATCGCCGGCTGCGATGCGACGGAATCGTTTCAGGTCCACCACGTAGAGGGCACTGATGTGGTACTTCCTGCCTGCCAGGTGGCTCTTCCAATACCCAGACCTCCAGAACCTGAAACATTTAATTCCAGTTAAGTATAAACGTTCTACAGCACTTGCAACACAATAAAGTCATATAAGTGCTTAAGAAAAGAACCCACCAACCATCCACCCTGAAACACTGAGGATGCTTGGTCAGCTGAGGGCTAGAGGTGACTGTTTTGAGAAAAATTGATTTTTAGGACCAGGTATAATAGGCAACTCTTGGACAAAGACACTTCAGGAATTGCAATTATGGCAAATGTACTGGACGCATTGATTTGATATTTACAGACATGATTCAATACTGTTTGAATACCCCCATTTCATAACGCTATTTTGGGGATTTTAGCCAACATGAACATGGTCACTTCTGGCTCACCATTTGTCATACAACTATCACACTGAAAGTGTCAATCACTAAACATGAAAACAATATTAGGAGAGATAAAGTGCTATCAACCAGGTACACAACTGTACACTTGTAATTTTAATTTCATTTGGGTTGTTGTTGTTTTTATATTTCTCTTCTTTTTTTTTCTTTTTTTTTCAAAAATGAATTTGTTGTCGGCATTGTTAAAGCTTTCATTGTTGTTGTTGATCAAGTGACTTTAATAAAAGTTCGATGCTCTACAACAAAAATAGCGTATCATCTGGCCTTATACTAAAAGGAAGGAAAAAGGAAAAAGAAAGAGAGGAAAACAGAGAAGACACATTAAAGTAACCAGTACGCATGTATATCTGAACACCGACGTTCACAAGTGCCATTTCAACAATCGGTGCACTGTCTCTATTGTTGATATGCAGCTGACCAATTCACTCCCACCCCTCCTACTTCTAGTATTCTCACCAGCTTGATCAATGCAATGTTAGTAAAACTGTATAGAGAAAGAGTGGAAAGAGAAAATGAGAGAGAGAGATAGAGAGAGAGACAGAGAGAGAGAGAGACAGAGAGAGAGGGAGAAAGAAAGGGGGGAGGGAAAGGATCATGATTCAAACTATGTTCTTTTTATTATTATAAAACTTTAAGGAAATGAGCTACAATTTATTATTGTTATTATTATCTCCCTCTCCCTCCCAACCCTCCTAAGATGAACCACAATTCCAAAATTCTAAGTAAAACAACATCATCAATGACACGATGACCAAGCAGTCTTTGCCACTCTCGCTCCCTCCCTTTCTCTTAATCCTTACCTGAAGCCGTCCATTTCTTTACGACTGTCACAGAAAGGTGTGTAGCCGTATGGGGCACCTCCAAGGTCAAGATCATGCAGCTCTTGCAAGTCTGCTCTCACAATCTGGTACCGACAAAGAAGAAAGTTAGAAAGGGGGAAGGGGAAGAGGGGAACTGACCTGCTACAAAGGGCTGCCAAATTTCTACTTGAAGCTGGCCTCTACATGTAAAGGTTTAAAAAGTGGCATCTGTGGTCTAGCACTGAAAGCTAGAAATAAAAATTGTAAGTCGTCAACAGATGTTGCCACACATGATTTGACATTTCTTAGAATACATAATTTTTCACTGGATGCCTTTTTTCACTTGCTCTTTTTCTCTTTGATCAGTTTTCCTCCCCATTTCTTTTCACTATCAGTGTCATACGAAAAATCCTCACCTGATCTGCATCAACAAAAATGATTTTCTTCACATCCAATGGGAACAGTACGTCAAGGAACAAAATCTTGTAGCTGAAAGTAAAAAAAGCAACAATGTAAAATACGATACTAATAACTGGCAGTGCAGAACAATAGAAGATTACCAAAATTGTCAAAGATTTAAAGAGTCGATATTAAAACAATCATTAGTTTAGTTTCAGTAAGAGTTTTACAGCACTAACAACACAATAAGGTCATATAAGTGCCGAAGAATAGATGTTACAAGAGAATAACATACACAAAAAAGAAGGAGGGGAGATAAGGACGATAGGTGTTTGATAGGAAAGAAGGAGCAAACCACACCAGAGCACCCGCAAACCACCCACTAAAACAATCTAAAGAACTCAAAACATACAAATGCTAAATATAAAAAAAGCACATGAACAAAATAACACTGAAAATAAAGATCAGCTAAATAAAATTAAATACACTCAGACAAGCATCTGTGGTGTTGCTGTTAGCTGCTTCAGTCATGCACAGAAAACATGAATTTGATTCCAAAGTGGGAAGAATTTTTTAATGAGTATCTCTGTCTGTCAGCTAGAACTTTGTAGCCCTCTTAGCCTGGGATGGCCTTGACAGGGAGAGTCAACGCCTACTTCCTAAAAAGAAAAGTTGTGTCGATGAAGGTGCTATGCCTCTATAATTAAATTTTATAGACTCTTAATGTCAGTATACTCAGTTTTCACATTGTCTAAAATACTTGTTACAAATACATAAATGTACTTCATTATGTGCTTCCTCCACCCCCCATCACCTCTTACTCATCTCCTAGTGAAGACTGAAGAACCAACATCCCAGAGACACACTCCATGCCCCTCTCCCTAATCCATCCACTCCACAGGCTGAAAAACATTTCTAATGTTCCATCACTCTTAACCTCCACCCCCCCCCCTCCCCAACCCAGCTTTTAATAAAATAATTGCCCAGTGTGAGACTCTTTCAAGCTTATGGCAATCTTACACTAAGCAGTTAAAATATACATAAACACACAAACTTCTCACAATCCCTATCACTGAACCTCACAAACAACCGCCTTCCTGTAACACATTCAAATAGACAAACACACATACACATAAACACACACACACAAACCCTCCCCCCCATCCCATCCCACCATACTCACCCCCAGATAATCCTCTGTTTCTCCTTCTGCTGGTTGAGCCAGCGTGGCCACTTGTACTGCACCAACTCGTACTCGAACCCGTACTCCTGAGCCATGTACGGGATGAAGTCCTGACACACAGACAAAACGCACACATTAGTGGTTAAGCTAAAATGATCATCAAGAAGGAGCACTAATAACCACATGTCTGTTAAAGATTATCTGTACTAGTGTGATGTTGTGCATTATGTGACTTTGATGAACTATTTATGCATGCTTGTAAGATTTTCGGTACCAGAGCGATATTGTGTGTTATGTGATATCGATGAATTATTGTGTGCTTGTTTGTAAGATTGTTTGAGTAAGTGGGAAACTGTGCATTATGTGATGTTGATAAATTATAATAAGTATGCAGATATTGTGTATTATATGATGTTGATTGATTATAATAAGTTTGTATGTGTATACTGTTCTTGACATTGTAACAAAACAAACCTCCCTACAGGAATCAAGAAAAGATTATAAATCTTTATTCAAATTTCTCTGTCAGTCAAAGAGAGGATGTCTTCATGTAAAGTAACAAGGCTGACACTCAAAGAATTCATCTAGACCATGAGATAGAGAGGAAAAGAGTGACAATGATGCCATTGCTGCTAAAAGTCAGCGCCAACATTTAGAAAAGACATTAAAGCCAGGGAAATGATCGCCCTTAATAAATAAATTTATAAGCAAGAAGATCAATTAGAATAAAAACATTTTATATATCCCACATTAGAAATTAACAGTATATAAATATTTAGAGAGGGAGAGAGAGAGAGAGAGAGAGAGAGAGAGAGAGAGAGAGAGAGAGAGAGAGAAAGAGAGAGAGAGAGACACACACAGAGAGGAGAGGGGGGAGGGAGGGAGAGAGACAGAGAGACAGACAGAGAGAGAGAGAGAGACAGACAGAGAGAGAGAGAGACAGAGAGAGAGAGAGAGAGAAAGAGAGAAAGAGAGAGAAAGAGAGAGGATTATTCCAACACAGTAACTAGTAGGGTAGACAGTAAACTCACCTTAAACGAGGGTGACAGGTAATTCTTCAGGAACCAAAACTTCACTTTCGACTGCGTGTTTTTGAGAACACTCAGCATCATGATCCTGGCGAGGAGAAGACACAGATTGATTGTAAAAAGACTGACTGATTGATTTATTGTAAATGTTTTACGGCCCTGTAGACACAACTTAGATCCTTTCGAAGGCGAGGTGCTTTGACCCTGCCTGTCAGAGCTAACTCAGGCAGAGTGAAATAATACAGCATCCTAGCAGGCAAACAGATACTCAACAAAATAACTTCCCCACATAGTAATCGAAATTCTAGTTGCACCAGCAAAAAAAACAAAAAAAAACAACCATGACACCAAAGATGCTGGGGAAAACAATGTACTTTTCAACAATGTATCACAGTGCACTATAAGAGCACCAAAACTCTATAACAATTTTCCTCTCTTTTCTCTGTCAGTAATTTACCCAGTCAACTTAAGGAATAGAATTCTATTTCTGTCTGCATATCAATACATCTAGTAGAACACCAATAATTCTTTCCTCTGAAGTGTATTCGGAAAAACTAAGCGTCAAAAATACACTGAAAAACTTAAAGATTTCACTATTTCAAAAGCAAACATTCATATTTTTTATCTCCCCCCCCCCCCCCCCCCAAACTTTCCTCTTGCTGAAAGCAAACATAAAAAGATTAAATACATTTCTTCCTCATGACCTAATACATAAATAATATCCTTAAGCTGCTGGTTTTAAGAAATCCATACTTGTAAACACCAACATGGTTGTCCCAACATACCTGAGAAATCTTTCATACAGATGTCCTGAAGCAACGGAGAAAATATTGAGAGTGGTATCCTTCTCTTCTTCTTTGTTCCCGCTTCCCGTCAACGTGCTGCTCAAAAGAGATCAGACATCCCATTGTTATTCAACTAAGAAAAAAAAAGGTTTCAAAGCACTCACGCATGCACACACACAACACATAAACAAACATATAACAAAACTCTCTAAAAGAAAGACATACAACACACACACACATACACAGAGAAACACACATGTACACCCACACACACACACATACATACGCGCGTGCGTTCGCACGTGCACAACACACACACACACGCACACACACACACAAACACACCTGGAGATAGAATCCCATAGACCGGCACCTTCATCACCGTCATCACTCAACAAGCTCTTGTCCATTTTGTCTGGCTTCTTCGCCACCTGAAGGACAAAACACAAACAAATAACTGTTGGGAAACTTGGGAAACTTGGGAACCAAGACCAAGATCTATCTATCACAGTGATTCCCATCTTATTAAAATCCACTGTGTAAAGAGAGTGAGCCAAAGAGTGCAGGGAAAAGCATTAAACATTATGTGTCAAAAAAATAATAATAATAATAATTGCATTTATATAGCGCATATCCATGCTCAAGAGCTTGCTCTATGCGCTTTACAACTATTATTACCCCAGCAGACCCTCTGAGAAGACTCAGAAACATTCTCAGCTTCCGCGGAAGCATACACGGTGGAATCAGGCACTTGTCCCATTTTGGGCATATGGACTTACAGGGAATCGTCTTACAAAGCCTATTCATTTGCCTAGCTTATGATGAATATGCTGAAAAAAATATTCATCTATCTTGAACAGAAGTTAAGATACTTGCGTTTGAAGAAGTGAGGGGAACGCCTGGTTTCACAAGTAAGATTAATGAGAAAATGGCCACCAAAGTTTGGTGATTTCCAAAGCTTGAGTGTTCTTGGGAACTGCAAATTTACATTATTTGTGCCTTTGATCAACATTTTTCAATAAAATCCACATAGAAATATGTTTTTAAATTAATATAAAAGGTGTTGAGCCCAAAATAAAAAATGAGATAAAAATTGCCTAATGAGTGGAAAAATGTTTCTAGAGAAGGAAGAGGAAGAGGGTGGAGGAGAGGGAGAGATGGAAGAAGAGAAAAAGACCACAAAGCAGCTGAAACAAACAGTCCAGGCCACCAGTGTAAAAGACTTTTCTCACCTTGACTCGGATAATCTTGCTCTTGAAACTGTTAATCGCGACGAACACTTGTGAGGAATTCAAGGGTGAATCAGTATTTTCATGACTGTTGGGGGAAAAAAGGGTGGGGGGGGGAGGAATAAAGGAATTAGTAAACTATCAAATAAGTTGAAAACTAAGAACAAATTTTAAAATCCTTTAATGTTTTTTGTGGACTAGACTGCTTTCCAAGAAGGCTTCTACCTTTGTAGGGATTTTAATAATTTTTATAAATTAAGAAATTAAAACTATATTCTTCAACATAAAATCCGAGATAATAATCATGGCTCCAAAACAAAGAGTAAAAAGTGATAGTAATCTCTAGCCAATGACATCTCATTGTTAGATGAAATATAAAAGAAAGAAAAAAAAATCAATATATGGCAAACAAAAAAGACTCTCCAAAAACAAAAGGTATTTTATATTCAACATCATCAGCGTTATTGCCATGGATAAAATCTGGACTTCCGTCTTAAATGACAAACAGTTTTTCCTTCCTGAGATTATTTTAGAATGCTATCAGGTCTGTTAGGGTAATAGTATAGATTGCAAAGCATCTACAAATGCGATAAATTAATTTCTAATTTAAAAAACAATTTTTTTTTGGGGGGGGGGGTTTTGGGGGGGGGGGTTATTCAGTAGGGTTTGCTTGTCAACATGACACAGATTACAATGACCAGAAACATATCACAATCTCACAAACACAAATCAGATCATTCAGGAGACCGGCCTCTTGACCCGTGAGTTTGGGCAAACCCGAGTCAGATACTACATCCCATCAAACAGCAGAAGTACCCAATAAAATAAATGTCCCAACTAGGTAGTTGAACATGAGTCTTCCACATTCAAGGTGAAGAGAAAAAGCATGACAAAAAAATTGCAGCTTCAGCTGGAAGGAATACAAGGGCACTACATAATCACTTTCGCTTTAAACCAGTGCTTGTCAACATTTTTATAGCCAGCGCACACTTTTGCTACAAGAAATGTTTGTACCACCCACCTACATTTATTTCCAAGCCAGGCATTAAACGATAATTGTCACTACGTGTGTGATCCCCTCCGTCTGCCAAAAATTACCAAATCTCCCACTAATGGACAATATTGCTCAGATTGGAAAGCACTGCTCTTAACAACCAATAAAAGTCACCTCTCTATATTGTAGATTTCCTTTGAGCGACCGTCTCTTAGATTCAGAGTCCACAAGCCTGGGTTTGCCTTCAGCTGGAAATAACCCTGCACAAACAGACAATAGGATGGCAAAATAAAGACAAAATTGTTCACGGCCTGGTATGGTAAGAACTTTAATGCTTCTGGCAGGATAACAAATTTGTCCTTCATTTTTTTTTTTTACAACCGAGCAAAGCAGAATATTTACCTGAATAATTTTTAGACATTTTAATTTTATAACCGGCTGAGACAAAAATTCATTGTTTAAAAAAAATCGCACTTCATTTGAATGGTGCTGCCCAAGTTCAAACAGCTATTTTTGTTTTAGTAAGTGTTTTACAGCACTTGCAAAACAATAAGTTCACAAAGTGCCAAAAGCGCGCTCATATGACCTTATGCAGTTGCGAGCGCCGTAAAACCCTATACTACTACTACTACTAAAGTGCCAAAGATTAGAGGTGTTACAAGAGGATAACAAACACAAAAAAGAAGGAGAGACACACAGACAGACACACGTACACATGTCTAAACCACTGACCAGATTAGCCATGACAATGGTGTCCACCACAGACGGCGCATTATCTGTGCCCAGCACAAACTGTAGACCTCGCGGTGGCTGCATGGTGGTCGCATCAGAGCAATGGCCTGGAGGAAGGGGGAACAGGAAAACATGATGGCTTTAACAGATGTAAAAAAGAGAGAAAAGCATGAAATTACGTCAGATGAATGCGAAAGATTGAAAAAAAAAACACCAATATGTCAGACATAAGGAAAATAAGAGAGTAAATTAGTATGCCAGGTATAAAAAAAGAGGAAATAGATAGCATATGTATAGCGCAAATTCCCGCTCAGCAGCAAGCCTTTATTCTTTACAATCTATATTATTAAAACAGCAGACCAAATTCTATTCTGAAACAAATCTAAACTTTCTGGGTAGAATACAGGGCAACAATATCCAGATATAAGGAAAAGGAAAGGACAGCAATAGGTCAAACAAAAGGAAAACAGGAAAGCCAAAGAACACTCTGCACTGTAGCGTAAAAGTACAGATTAGGACAGGGATGGATAAACTACAGCCCACTGGACAAATGCAGCCTTTCATATAGTTTTGAGCAGCTCACGAAAGCATTCAACATAATTTTTTTAATGGAAATTTAATGGAAATTAAAAATATTCACAAAAATTGTCCCATTTGTAAAAATACTTTCGCCAATAAAGTTTTTGTGGTGAAAGAAATTCAAAGGAAAATTTATTTGCAGAATATTTTAAACTTTCACCGATTTATTATAGTAATACAGTTTATATTTTGAATTTTATAAAAAGGCACCCAACGCACTATGTCCAGTTGTAATAGCTATTTTTTTTGCTGTTTATAGCCCAGTCAAATTTGCCCACGATCTTAAAAGTTTGCCCACCCCATTCCTGACGACAGATAGAGGTGTTTATTGCAAGCCTCTGCTCAAAGAGGAGCCAAAGGCAGAAGTATTGCGACAGATTTGGTGTGCTAATTTTACTGCCCTCCATAAAAAAACTACGAGTCCGTCAACGATAATTTCTAACTTTTCATACAAAACAGAGAAACATCTAAAGACATACATTTTCTACAATATGAAATCTAACCAACTCTACACAACATGGACTCAACTTCTCTCGGCTGGCCAAATCGTAAGAATGCATGTTTTCAGAATTTCAAAGGTAGTATTTCATTCTGAACTGTCCTAAGTTTTAAGTAAAGCAATAAATTGGTGCACCAAAAAAGTGCTATAAAGACATCCTGAAAATGTCTTTGAAGGACTTCAACATTAATCCCCAGACAATGGAGAGCCTAGCTCCTGACAGACCCAGCTACAAAGCAGCAATTACAGAGGATGACAAGTCATATGAGGCTTCACAAACTGGAAATGACGAAGCCAAGAGAGAAGCCTAAAAGCTGCGCACATCTAAAAGAGGAAATAAAGCTTTTAAATGCTCAAAATGTGGCAAGCTCTTTTCTACCAGAAAGGGTGTCATTGGCCATAGCAGAAGCCACAAATCATCTCAATCCTTATGTCTTCTGTTTCTCTTTTAAAAAATATTCTCTTCTACAGGTGCATAGGCCATCCTCACACACGAATGATTGAACTGTCACTTCATTGTAACTCAATAATGGGAAAAAAACAAAATTCCACAACCACTAGACAAACAACAGGAACAACAACAAATTTGACAGAAAACGATAAGTAAAAACAACGACAGAATGAAAAAGACAAAAACGTCCCTTTTGGAAAAGCTTTCTGACATCTCTCCATCCCTCATTTTCCTCTGCTTCACCTATCTCTACTCCCCCCCAAAAAAAAATCATTAAAAAATCAGAGATCAGGTTAAAAGTGCAATATGAATGAACCAAAATTCAGTGATTAAGTAATACCTAGAAAGTTCCATACCTTCCATTAAGATGTACTCCAATTCAAAGTCCGCACTGACACTCTTCTCAACCTGGACAGAAGAAAAATGAATGGAAAACATTAGCAACAGTACACTGTAGATGAAAAATACCAACACAGGGAAATAAAAAATGTAAGATAAATTAAATTTAAGCAATCTTAGATAAAGTAAACTAAAAACTTAAGCAAAGTTACAAAAAATGTTACCTCAACGATCACATTAAACAAATTATACATTCCAGTAAAATCAGTTTCATTATGCTGTGACAAATGCAATATATTTTAAAAATTGAAGGAATAAATCACTGCTTTATTTGCCGTTATAAAAAATGCCACTTCCTTAATGATCTAAATCCTGTCAAAGAAAGCATAAAACAATTGCAACCAATCCTCTTCATCCATGATCATGCAAATATCACAGAACGTATTGCATTTAGCATCCTTGTGGAGCCGTTAGATCAGTTTGTATCACGTTGGATTATGGCGCAAAGCACTTTGGTTCAAATTCGATTACCATCATAGTTACCCGGTCATGCGACACTCACTTCTTCCAGGAGAATGTTGTCCAGGTCATATGGGGAAGTGACCGCTCCCACCATCCAGCTCTCTGGGGTGTCCATACTGAGGGTCAACAAAGACTTCTGCGGTAGGTCAAGGAACCGCGCCGACGGGCCCTTAGACAGTGAACCTTGACCGTCGAAGGTGATCTCGGGCTCCAGAACAAACCGATAAAAGCTGAACAGAGGAAAATAATGAGTTTGAGTAAATAAAATGTCAGTACTTTAATCCAAACAGCACCAACAGGCCTTTACATAGCAAGACTTGGCTGTGCAAGGTGCTCTTCAGCTCCAAGACAAACAGGTAAAAGCTGTGAGAAGGAAAGAATACTTGCGATAAGTTTGAATAAAGAGTAGCACATCGACAAGAGATAGGTTGTTTAGTGTAGGGAAAAAGCAAGATAGATGAAAACAGCAAAGAGAAATAAAATAGAACCCACTTTTTGAAAAGAAGGAAACAAAATATAACACTTTTATTCATTGCCTAGGGGAAATTTGAGTAAAAACAGCACATGCAGTGAATACAGAAAATAATTCAGAGGATTCTCAATGCTATTGTCACAGAAATCACAATATTACATGAATACAGATATTTAAAAAACTAGCAGTTGTGCACCCCAAACCTGAACAAAATCAGTCAGTGAAGATCTGCAGAGTACTGACAGCGAGATTTAACAGTCAAAGAACAAATCAGACAAAAACTGGGAGATCAAGTTGAATTTTATTGCACTGACTATCCATCCCAGGTAACACAATCAACTTCAAGCAATAACATCTTAAGTCTCTGATTGACTGACTGTAACTATTGTAAACTGTTTATGCCCTCATCAATATAACTTACATCGGTTAAGAGGCAGACTGCTCTGACTCTGCCTGTAAAAGCCTACCTCGGTTGAGAGAGATACAGCATCCCAGCAGACCGGCAGACTCTCTTAGTAATATAACTTTCCCACATGGGAATCAAACTTGTGTCCTCTACATATATAATGGTGAAGGACCACACCCTTAAACCACAGACACCATAAATCTTTAGGTAAAACATATACTCCCAATAATTTGAAAAAACAACTAACTTTTTGAGTGGCATCTCTGACAGCTTCTCTCTAGGGTTCAGGTAGATCCTGATGTCCACATTGGCAATTTGTTGTAGAACCTGCCAGAAAACAAAGGAGAAGATAGAAGAACATCTCAAATAACTTCACCGATTAAAAGAATTCAGGCTTACAAATCAAAGAATGGAGTGCAAGGACACGACAATGGTGAAAGCTCTTCAGACAAAATGAAGAAAACAATCAGGAATCAAGACAAATTTTAAAGATTATGATTCTCTTATTTTTGTTTTTTCTAGGAAAGTATGATGATATTTCTCAAGATTGCTGATCAAATAGGATGTTACAACTTTTATTTTGTTTTAAATTGATTGGACATTTCATTCATGGCACTAGGAGCTTGAAAAATAGGCAGACCTCTTTTTCCATCAGATTTTAGAGATTCACATCTCGGGTAACAATGTCATTTTTGAAAGGAGATTAATGGATCAGAATGTTTCTTTATTTTTTATGCCTGAAGACATGAGAACTTGTGATGACTGCTCTTCTGAGTTAGAGGGGTTTCCAGTTATGCCAGACCGTTGTAAATGTGACAGACAGAAAGTGGTTTTAATAATAATACTTTACTTTTACCAGAGACAATACTGCTGCAACTATAAGGATAGCAAGTCTTACCATGAGAATAGGGGTCATCTTCTGTGCCTCTCTGGACACTGGGTCCAAAATGGCCTCCACTGTGAATGCTGGGATGCTGCTGTCTGCAGGAATCTTCACCACACTGGGTTATATAGGATAACATAGTTTTAACAATAATAATAATATAATAATAATAATAATAATAATAATAATAATAATAATTGTTGTTGTTGTAATGATAATAATAATAGTATTATCATTATTATTGTGTTGTTATTATTTTATTTATAAAAGTCCACCGGCAAGGGAGCTCGTTGCCAATGCCTGTACTGTTCATTTCTTGCAAGATCATGGTGAGAATAGTGAATATTGGCGAGTTATGACTACTTCTAAGAGGCATGTTTTATAGCTCTTGATGGCTCCACTTATCTCCCTGTCTCGTAATGATCAATTTCAAAGTATTGCTGTATTTACCAATTCTTTTATTGAATATATCATTGGTGTTGCAAGCATTAAGTCTGTTTGAGTGACAAAAAAACCTAGTTTTTTGTGTTGTTCCTATCAGGAATCACGAAAAGCAAGGAAGCTGTAAGTCTTGACCCTAGCTTTAAACTGCATTTTGGTGAAGTTGAAAGATGCATCTTTGATGGAGCTTTGGGAGGGTGTAAAAATACCCCAAAAATCTTTGATATTTGGGACTTGTGTGGATTGCCTGCGACAGTGACGAATTGCTCTTAATTTTAGGACGGGATTAGAGAAAACGAGAGAAAACCCACAATCCGTGGAAATCACATGGCATTCGAATGCGTCTGCAAAACTTCGAATATCTGTGAAAGACGAATAAAATCGGGGATTTTGAAAAGTAGAGTCGAATGGGCGCGGCTCTGTTCAGATTCTAAGCAGGGAAAACGATACACACAAACTATGTGGTTAAACTTTAAACAGCAGACTGTACGTCGGCGGGGCTGCTGTGGACGTGTTTAATCATCTTCACATTCAGCCCAGATATTCAGCAGGATAAGTTTTTGTGGATGTCGATCAGGACGTAGAGGTGGCTTGACCAGCGGTCAGTCTACCATGAGGCAAAGGTGCCGTCACTATCTAGGGGAACCAGGTAAGAGGGTAGGGTGTATCTTGTGCCAGCTCGTGAAATGTTAGATAAGAAACAGTACAAACTGCTGCGATTAGCCGAGTGTATTTGTTTTGAACAAGAAAGCGTTCCGGTCAAATGAAGTTCAGTCTACACTAAGAGTATTGTAGGCCTGTAGACAATACTTTGTTTAGGTAAGAATTTTCCGGCACTTGCAACACAATACGGTCATATTATAAATGACGAAGATTAGAGGTTTTACAAGAAAGTACCAAACAAACAAACAAAAAAACAAACAAACAAACAAATTAACAAAAATAAATGGGAGGAGAGATAAGGGTGAAAAATGTTTGATAAAAAAGTAGGAACTAACCACACCAGACACCATCAACCAGCCCCAAGCGAGGTGGAGGGTGGTGGAGGATACTTCTTTGACACGTTTTCTTAACCATAATTAGCTTAGTGCAAAGAAGTTTTTCATCCATTCTTACGTAATTATTGTGAAGTAAAGTATCAATAGCACCAGCCTGCTTTATTGATCTCGAATTAATCGTTAGACTTAAACAAAAAGACGTGTATCTGAAAGTTATGGATTTTCTTGAAATAATCATTGTTTAGCTTGCTCTCCGTTGGACGAAATAATACCCGATCTGGAACTGCTTTGTTTTTTCGCCCCTGAAAGTGCCAGACCTACCCGTCAATTTGAATGTCAGTTTGAAGCAATTCACGCTGTGAGTTTTGATGATGTGCATTGTTTATTTTGAATCAATAGAAGTACATGTCAGAAATACTCCTGCAGAAAAGATATTCTCAAAATAAAACAGGAGAAGGCGTAGGATCAAACTACTTAATGATTGTGGAGCCCTTCTTGTGATCTTTGTAAGTTTGAATACTGGCAGAACTCGCTCTTATAATCCAGAAACAGTCTCATTCTTAGATTCTATAGAAATACTTTTATCACTATAAAAGATAACATGTTCGGCTTAATGACGGTGGACCCCTTCTTGTGCTATTTGTAAGCTTGAACACTGTTAAAACTCGCTCTCAGTTCGCTCGACAGAATTGATTGGTTGTCTATTTTAAACCAGAAAGAGTCTCATTCTTTGAGTCTCTAGAAACACTTCTGTCACGATAACTGGTATAATACTGCCAAACGATCGTGGACCCCTTTTAGTGCTCTTTGTAAGCTTGGGGATTCGTTAAAGTATCCTCAGAATTGATTAGATATATATTTTTAACCAGAAAGAGCCTCATTCTTAGATAGAAACACGTCTGTCACCATAAATGGTATCATACTGCCAAACGATTCATGAGAAGCTCTACTTGTGGGTTTGGTTTTTCTTGTTTTTCAGGGGGGGGGGGGGTTGGTAAGCTTGAATACTGTTAGAACTCGCTCTTGCTATCCTCAAAATTGATTGGTTGTCTGTTTTAGACTAGAAAGAGTCTCATTCTTAGATTCTATTGCAACACTTTTGTTACAAAAGGGTTATCATACGGCTAAAAGGTTATGGACATCTTCATGTGCTTTGTGTAAGTTTGAATACTTTTAAAATGTTAAAACTCGTTCTAACTTCCATCAAAATTAATTGGTTGTCTGTTTTAGACCAGAATTAAAGCGCCTCATTCTTAGGTAGAAACACTTCTGTCTCTGTAAATGGTATCATATACTGCTAAATGATTACAAGTCCCTTCGTGTGCTTTTTGTAAACTTATTGCAAGTTCGAATACTGTCAGAACTTTCTCTAAGTACCCTCAGAATTAATTAGCCCGTACATGTTTTGAACCAGAAAGAGCCTCATTCTTAAATAGAAACACTTTTGTCATTATAAAGGGTATCATGTAACTGCTAAACGATTATGGACCCCTGCTTGTGCTCTTTGTAAGTTTGAATATATTTAAAATGTTAAAACTCGCTATAAGTTCCTTCAGAATTGATTAGTTATCTATTACATGATATTTGGCAACTTAGAAACACATGTGTCACTTTTCCCAAAAAACTACGACAGCTACAGAGTTGAAAGTCGGCTAGTACCTGCTATAAGATAGAGAGGTCCCCATGACGGAGCCCGATTTTTATTATTTATTCATTTCCTGAATTTAGAAAAAAATATATTTGACAAAAAGTTCCCGTCCTTCTTTGGCCTTTGTGATTATTCCACTGAGAAACGAAACAAATCTGCGCCGCTGTCCTTCAGAGTGGAAGCAGAGACACTAAAATATAGAGACAGGAAACGAGGCCTCGCGGTCCGTGACAACAGTGCATTTGCGAACGTGACCGCTGA